>NW_015387159.1:56947-86947 GCF_001527695.2 Protobothrops mucrosquamatus
TAGTTTTCTGGTCCTTATATGTAGGTTCCAGAATACAGGTCCAGTCCCAAAAGCAATATTTTATAGTCATCCTTTGTCTCAAGCATCCAAAAATTATCAGTCAGGCATGGTTGTAATCCACAATGTTCAAAGTGTTCAAAATGTTCAACCTCCCTGAAAACAGCTGAAAAGTCTCTCCCAGCCAGACATAAGCAAAGGTCAAAAAAAAATTTCTCTCCCACTATCTCTTGAAATTAAAAGTCCAAGCTCAGTAGGTGTTTATAGTCAAAAAAGTTTAGGGTGATAAGCATGCCAAAATATTTTCCTTTATTGCCAGCTGTTCTCCCTTAATCTAGGAATCACCAAGCAGCCAGGAACTTAGATATAGTGCTGTACTCAAATCCACCACTAGATGTCATTCAAAATCCATTTTCCACTCTTAAGACAAAGGATTGATTTCTTATATTTCACCTCAATGTATTTTTTTCCAAAGAGAAAATCTTAACAATTATCTCAGTTCTCAAATTTATCAAAACTGTAGCTTTATGTTACTTCCACTTCAACATTACATATTTCTGTCTCCCATAGAAATTAAAACACCACTTCCGTTCACATTTGGTTTTTTTTAGCTTCTTGGCAGCCTTTCCCAGGAAATTCAATTGTAAAATAGTAACAAAAGGATTAATATTCTCACCCATTTCCAAACATGCTGTTTACAATGTGTTAATTGATGTTTTTCTTCTTCAGTTGTCAGCAGCTAATGGCTGGCCACAGAAATATAGTCAGTCTTTCCCCTGCCGATTTGGAAGGCTTTTCTTGGATCGAATGGAAAAACCGCCATCTCTCCATGATCGTCAAGGCACCCCTCCTTGTTCATTGCCTCTTTGGGGTGACTTTAGGGCCTTTTTAGGGCCCCCAGCAGGGCAAAATCAGGCATGGAAGGCAGAGCCCTGCCTTCCTACGTCCATTCGCCGTGATGCAAAACCAGAAGTCAATACAATGCTTTTTTGATATGGGCCTTTTGACCCTCATATTTGCTCACAGATCAAATAATATGTCAGTCAGACAAGATGTAACTATATGAAATTGGTCACATTTATCAACAGTTATACAATCTGTATATGGCAATTTTCTATTCTTCCATTTGACTTACATTAGAATCTGAGATGGGGAAGACCATCTTCCTCTTGCAATTTATTCCTCCCGTTAGGTGGCTCTATTTTGGCTATGTGAAGGACACTCACAAGTACTGATGTATCATCCCCATGGGTGACCCAGATGATAGTGTGCTCAATGAACTCTTATCATCTCACCTCAGGTCAGTTAACTTTAAGTAGTGACTAGAGACCGCAGGGGAATGTGATGGCTTAGCAGTTAAAGACACTGAACTTGTCAGTTGGAAAACTGACAACCTGGGTTTGAGACCCAAGCGCTGTGTGATGAGGTAAGCTCCTATTACTTGCTCCAGCTCCAGCCAACCTAGCAGTTTGAAACCATGCAAATGCAAATAGATAGTTACCACTTTGGTGGGAAGGTAACAACGTTCTGTGCACCTCAGCATATAGTCATGCTGGCCATATGACCACAGAAGCATCTTCGGACAATGCTGGTTCCCTTGGCTAAGAAATAGAGATGAACATCGCCTCCTAGAGTAGAACATGACTGGACAGGGGAAAACTTTACCTTCATATTAAGGACCCAGAGATGTTGCTTTCACTCTTTTTCCTGTTCTTTCCATGTTTCAGAAGTTTTGAAATTACATCTAATTGAGTTGATATCAACTGCTAGCAACTACATAAACTGACTTTATCCAGGATTATCTACCCTGGTCTGGCACACTTAAAGAAGCTATAATCAAGTCCATCTACTTTGCTGCTGGTCATACTCCTCTTCTTTTCCATTTTCCACTTTTCCCAACATTATGGACTTCTCTGGAGAAATGGGTTTTCTTATAATGTGTCCAAAATGTAATTTGGGTCTTATTTTTTGTGCCTTGAATGAGAACTCTGGATTGATATGTTCTATGTCCATTTGTTGTTTTCTTGACTGACCACAGTATTTTCAAGAGTCTTCTTGTGCATGTCAGTATTTATTATTGTGGTTTGTTGTGTAGTCAGACAGATGATCAAACTGAATTTGGCATTTTTATCCACCTATTGAGTCCTTCCCAATAGACAAATGTTAATGTTTGATAGTGTCACAGGATGCAAGCTGTTCTGAGTAAAGCTGTCTTTTGCAATTGATGAATAGTGATTTTCTCAATGCCGATGGTGTTCAAGTAGAAGACCTCAAAGATGCCTTCCAACTCTATTATTGTTATTGTTATTGGTACTCCAGTTGTTTTGGCATTGCATCCAAGGTGCCTATTACTATTGGTACTACCTTTGCTTTCTTTTGCCACAGTCGTTCTATTTCTGTTTCCATGTCTTTGTATTTTATTTTCTTTCTCTTCTATTCTGCTGTCTCCAAGTACATGCAGACTTTTTTGTCTTTCTTATTGACAATAGTTAGGTCTGGGGTGTTACGTGACAGAGTCGCATATAAGAGTTTCACATATAAGAGTTTGTCAATTTGAACTCTAAAGTCCCAGAGTACTTCAGCTTCTTCATTTTCTATGACTTTCTCTATTTTATGGTCCCACCAGTTATTATTTTGTATTATTTCTCTTATGGCAGAAACAGCTCTATAGAAATTCATCCTCAATCTAATATAACTCCATGGTCCCATGAGGAATGAACCTTGCTCAGACCGCAAAATATGTTCCCTCCTATAATTCTTTGTGTTCAAAAATGTTAGCCATTAAGTTGAACTGCAGAAATAAACTTTCAGGTCAACAATTTTTGCTGGCTGTCAGTTTTGAATGCATGAAATCTTAATGGCAGCACACAATCATCTAGAATATAATTCTGTTAGTGACGCTGCCAATCTTGACCATGTATCTCAGCAGGAAAAAAAGGGGGGTTCTTGGGCAGTAAATTGATTTCTTCATGTTTCTTTTCAATTTTATTAGGCAGGCCCAATGCTTCTCATTGTGACAGCTCAACCGACATCTATCCTAATTTCTTATAACTTCATAGATTTGAAAATACTATCCTTGATGCAGTCAATTAAATGTAAAAAAAATGAAATGTTTGGTTACAAATGCAATGCATTGTTCATGTTTCTCTACATGTTATTCTCTACTTTATTCAATTGTTCCTAATAATAAACTAACATTAAACTAGAACCATGTTAGTTTCTCTTTACCATGCAGCATTTGCCCGCACTTTGACACTCTTTTGTCTGCACTTTGATACTCTTCCTCAAAGTTCTGAAGATCTGGTTTTGCCAACAGGTCTGGAGAACCCAGAATGGGATGGAGCCCATCAAGTGGCTTATTTGACTGACTGTTGTTATCAGGATGGTGGGGGGATTATTGCTTTTAATTGTTTCTACATTGGGTTTTTATCTTTGTAAGCTGTCTGAAGTCATGAAGAGTTCGGTTCACAGCTCACTTAACAACCATTTGAAGTCACAACGGCCCTGAAAAAAGGAACTTATGATCATTTTTCACTCTTACAACAATTGCAACATCTCCATTGTCACAGGATCAAAATTCAAAGGCTTGCCAACTAGTTCATATTTGTGATGGTTGCAGTATCCTGGGATCATGTGACTTAACTTAGACTGCAGTGATTCACTTAACAACGGTGGCAAGAAAGTTTAACAAATGTGTCATTTAACAGCAGAAATTTGGGACTCAATTGTCGTTGTAAGTTGAGGACTGTCTGTATTAAAAAATGGAACTGAAACCAACACTATACATGTTAATGGTACCGATGAAAATGAATGTAGTGAGAATGTTGAAAAATGCTAAGACTACAGATGTGGATGATGAACTTTGATAAATATTGATGTGGCTTTTTTATGGAATGGCTGTGCAAATTGTTTAATGTGTTGTGAAGACTCCCGTCTTTTTCTGTTGAGTGGAAGCAAGCTGTTATTATTCTCCTGTGCGGAGAGAAAAGAAGCAAAAGTGAATGCAAAACTACAGGGAATTATTTGCAAATTTCTGATTGAAATGGTGATTAGAGATGGTTTTGATCAAAAGTTGAAAAGAATAGTATGGTTTTATGCTGGGCAGAATGCGCAATCCAGATTTTTGCTCTTCAGCAGGTAATTGACAAAGACAGGAGTGTGAGAAAGAAAATTTATTACATGTTTATTGATTTAGAAAAAGCATAGTTGAAAGTGAATAGGCTTGAATATGGAATGTAAGGTTGATTGCTGAATGGAAGTAAAGCTACGTGAGAATAAATTGAATGTTTAAACAAGAAGAGAGAGTCAAGAACAAATGGGTGCTGGATGAATGTGGATTGCAAACAAAGAGTTGTGATCGATACGAAAGAAGTATGTTGAGTTGGTTTGGTCATATAGAAAGAAAAAATTAGGATTAAAGTGCAAATGAAATCTATGATGGAAATGGAAATTGATAAGAGGACAAAGTCTAAGAAAATTGTGGTGAGGTGGAGTTGATGAGTTTCTGAAGAACAAAAATGTGAGAACTTTAGAGAAGAAATGAATCTGTCTTTATTGGGATGGTCTATAAAGATTGGAAATTAGTACATCAAAAATGAAGCAATGTGGAAATGGCTTTTAATTTATTTGGCGTACTATTCCTTCTTCTCTTTGTTTTGCATAATGTAGCTTGGCCCAAAAATGAATAGTACCATGTTAACAGTGTCTGCTTCCATATATCTAGTCTTCGATTACAGTAGTACTTTTTGTTCTAATAAACAGAAGCAAAGCTAAAATACTTGGCATATTAATAATGGAAGAAAATAGAATGTAATGTTAAAATCAAGACAGTTTATTGCTCTGGATTCCAGAATCAAATTAGAATTAGCTTCAATTAAAGATTTTTAAAAAATTTCTCAACTGAACATAAATCAGAGATTTTCGTATTTTTCAAAAGCTTGAAATTTTAATGCAGTATTGCCTACTTTCCAAAACTGATTTACCCTCTTTAAAATTAGAAATCCACAAATATTATGCAATAGTGCCAAATAATTTTGAAACTAGATTAATTTGGATCAATTTATCATGTTATGTATTTTAGTATTTGGTAATTCAGTCAATGCAACCCAAACCTTTACAGTTTCATCTGTTGCTCTTTTCTCTCATCTCTAACAAACTATTCTAGTTGCCTTAACAATCTGAATAAACAATTTTCAATGTTGCCAAAGGGCCTAAAAATATTGTTCTTATTAACATCTCCAAGATTATGGATACTTTCTATTTCTTTTCCCTAATCAAGCATAAAACCTTAGCGCTTAATGAAAGCCAATGTTAGCAAATGCACTACTCCATTAAAACCAAAGTAGAACAAAGTAAATACTTGTTTGCTTATTTAGATCCTAATAAATACATGGAATTACCTTAATAGTTAAAGATATCTTGAACTAAGCAACAATTCAAGGAGAGATACTGAAAATGAAAATAATTAACCATGAAACGAAGAGAAGAAAACAGTTTGGAGAAGTGGATTTAAATATTTATAACAGCTGAAATGCAGATTTTATAAGGAACCAAGTTTCCTTCATTTAAAGATTATTCTCATGGGGAATTCAGGTGTTCTAATCCTGTTTTTGTTTTTTATAGGGTTCTCTTTCTTCTTATAATTTGTGCTTTTCTGGAAGCACAAATAAATGCCCACTTCACTGAACAAGTTGAAGCTTCCAGATACTCTTCAAGGGCAGCTTAATTTGATGCATTTATTGATTTGTTTATTATTTAACAAACTTATATAGCCACACATCTCATGAACAAGCAACTCTGGGCAGCCTACAACAGAGCTGGAAACAGATAATAAATGCATTAAGAGTATAAAAACCAAAGTAAAACAAAGAATATTAGGTGGAGTGATGTTAAAAAATTTAAATAGATTAAAATAAGTTTAAATTAGATTAAATAAGGCAGCCCTTGTTCTTGATTTTTAAAGTGGATTTGGGTAGAAAAGTCTTCAGATACAGAATTTGTTTAAATCCCTTCCTTTTGGCAAGAAAGAGAGGGGAGGAAATTTCTCTATAAAATAAAACATATGGGCAACCTAAGTGAGTTAATTTAACAGTGATCAGTGGCCCAACTGAAAAACGTTTGGGCCAACTTAGGGAGTTGGAAGTGGGTGGCACGGTTCTGTGCTCCCTCATCTCCTTCCTCCAAGGTTAGCCCCAATCGGTGTTGATAGGGAGTGAGAGGTTAGTTGCCAGCTCCTGCTTCGTGGGGTGCCATAGGGTTTGTGCTCTCTCTGCTCCTTTTGAACATCTACATGAAACCATTGGGCGAGATCATCCATCACTGGGGATGATGACACCTAGTTATACTGTATATCTGCATCCCAGGGGAAGTGAGTGATACAGTGAGCATTCTTCTGCGATGGTTGGGAGCTCTGGGGGCCTGAATGGGGAACAACAGACTTCAGCTGAGCCTGGGTAAGATGGGGTGGGCTCTGTATCCAGGAGTTTATCCTCTTTGCGCTACCCTAGACAGACCTGGTATGTAATCTGGGGATCCTCCTGGACTCATGGCTCCTGCTCAACAAGGGAACTTCTCTGCTCAGTCACTCATGCCCTGGTCATTTCCTGCTTGAACTATTGAAATGTACTCTATATGGGGTACCCTGGAAATTTTAGACCACCAAAGAAGGGTACGTGCAACACCTCTGCTCCACAAGCTTCATTGGGTGCCTGTTTGCTTCCAGATCTAAATCAAGGCATTGGCTATGACTTATAAAGCCCTACATGGCATGCAGCCAGGCTATCTATGGGATCATCTTCATTCTGATCAGGCGCAAATGGTGTCTTGCACACCCTGCCTGAAGAATTCCATAATCTTTTGAAACAAAGTGAAACATATCATATTCTCTGAAAAACAATAGAAATTGAGGTTTCTACTCAGCCCATTGCAGATGCAAAAACCCCAGTGATAACAAAGTGGAGAGGATTTCTCACATGTTATTTTTCTATCCACTGAAGAATGGAAGAGTTATTGAAGAAAATATTTTGATTATGAGGGATGAGATTATCCAATAAGAAACCCCAAACAATAATACTGAATTGAATTCTTTAACTAGGTGCTAGATTTCGCAATCAGGGAAAAACTGTTTTGTCTGGCTCAAAGAACCTCACAGTATATTTGGCATATTGTGCAATCTTCCAAAACTCTTCATTATTTCTGAAAAATGCACCCAAAAGGTAGGGCCCTATAAATACATGATGCTATTGCAATGTGGTCTGATTTAAGTGATGAACTGAAAACTTTTTAAAGATAACATTTCAGCAAGGTCAACTCCAAACATTGTTCTGAAACTTGCATACACAGTAAAAGATGGCCATCCTTTTGTTGCTTTGCACATAATTATAACACTTCCTGTACAATCTCCAGTGAAAGACACAGGTTTCCCAAGATGAACATAACTATATACAGGTAGTTCTAGACTTATGACCAGAATTTATATTGCTAAGCAAGACATTTGTTAAGTGAGCTTTACCCCATTTTATGACTTTTCTTCACACTTGTCATCATAGTTGTTAAGTTAGTCACATGGTTGTTAAGAGAATCTGGTTTACCCATTGACTTTGCTTGTCAGAAAGTTGCAAAAGATGGATCACATGATCTCAGGACAGTGCAATTGTCATAAATGTGAGTAAGTTGCCAACTGTCTGAATTTTGACCATGTGATTATGGGGATGTTGCAATGGTTGTAAGTGTGAAAAGTGGTCATAAGTCACTTTTTAAAGTGAGGTTGTAACTTTGAACAGTCAGTAGATGAACTGTTGTAAGTCGAGGACTACAACAGATGAAGGAGAGGCCAATAGATTTTTCCAATTATCTTAGCAGCATTGGCTGACCAAGACCATGGACTTTCAGACAGCAATTCAAATCTTGCAACCAAGAAGATGTGGAAAACATCACTTTTTTAAATTGTTAGCTCTCCATTCCTGAATTGGTGGCAGAGGAGTAGCATACTGGAAATAGAGCAGAAAGAAGGCAGAACTGAGACCTGCTTTTTTGTGGGCCAACCTTGTCATTTCAAAAATGTTGCTTAAAGTAATATATAGTCTAAAAAGAACAATAAGACCAGGGTGATAGAACAGAAGTCCAGGCAGGTCCTAGCAGACAGTGTTAGCATTTTAATACTCCCAGGAATTATTTAGAAACAAAGAGAATGTGCAGCCAATAACTTTCTACCAGCTATCTTGTTCCAAATGGAAATGAGTTTGGACAATGCAGGCACAAATCTTATATACTGTATGCAATTCAGTGCAATTTAGTATATTCTCAATTCCAAGGGATATTTCATTACAATGTAGAAGAATAATTTCACCTAGCCAAGAGGGAAAAAATCCTACTATATCCCAGGTGTACAGATGAGGGATGTATCAACTGGATAGATGACTCATATTCATTCCTGCATTTATTACAGTTTATGGTCACGGATCCGTCAAAACCTCTTTAAAATATTCCTCTGAATAAATCCTTTTGTTATTGCAAAAAGCACAGTGATTAAATTCCACCGACTGTTACAAGCAGTAACTATAAATGGAGCTAAAAAATTCAGTGCTAATGAGAAAAGCTAAAATCCAAAAAGCATGATACTTTTTCCATGATTTTTTTTTCTGGACCAATTACTCCACATAAAGTGGGAATATTTTTCACTCATTTGTAGTTGCGGGACAAATAAAGTGTTAATTCAGAAAGAATAGAGGGAAAATAGTCAATAATGGTTTGTATTTTTCCCCCAGCAAGATTAGTTGTTTTTTAGCCCTCTCTTCTCTCTGAAAAGAAAAACTTTTCAGTTTGGAATCAATAATCAAAATTATTCTTGCATTTTTACACATGAACAAGTCACAGAGGGCTATGTCTGGAATATAGGGCTTTCATATGTAACAGTAGTAAAAACAACAATCCAAGTATGATCGCAAAACAATTTTCACACTTAACCATCCCAGTTAAAGGTTTACATGCCTACTAAATGTGGTAATCTTGTCTATGTGCGTAGGGCAGGGAAAATGTTTGTGGGCTTGGTGTATTGTTCAGATAGACACTTGATTAACTTGATGTTACTATACTGAAGTGGCCTAAGGAAATGGCCTTGAGAGACAGGAGGAAGAGCTGCTATGAAGCCAATGGTCAGATTAAAGAAAACTGAATCTGGAAAAGAACCATAATCTGAGAAAACATATCAGACAAGATCAACCCTGGTTCTCACAATGACACAGTGGGGAAGGGGGAAAGGACATACAGACATGCAAGATTCTGTCACTGTGTTTTTCTAATACAGGTAATCTTTGGTTTCTCAGTTTACCTTGAAGGGCTGACACTTATGAGGACTCTACAACAGAGGGAAAGCAAAATGATACAAATAAAGATAGATGAAGTTTGTCCATCTCTTGTGGGTCTCCAGGACATGGTAGGTCTAAATCAGATTTTTTTTTTTTAAGAAAGGTGTTCTTATAGAGTTCCACAAGAACTTGATGGGGTTCCGTGAGAGACTGAGGGAATGGGGAAGGTTCTCTTGAATGCAGGCTATTTTCCATCACTGAGGAAGTGCTCCAAGATTTATTTGTGGTTTTTTTTTTTAAATTAACAGGTCCTGCAATCTAAAGAATTTTGAAACTCTCTCATTTTAATCAGAAAACATGCAAGGTATTCACAATTTATCTTGCAAAGATATTCTGAACTGTTGTTAATCATGCACAGATTAGACCAATGTCTTTTCCAAAATTAATTCCTTCTTCCTTCCTTCCTTCCTTCCTTCCTTCCTTCCTTCCTTCCTTCCTTCCTTCCTTCCTTTCTTTCTTTCTTTCTTTCCTTCCTTCCTTCCTTCCTTCCTTCCTTCCTTCCTTCCTTCCTTCCTTCCTTCTATATTCCAGTGCTTACTCACCATTTGCAAGGTCTCATTATAAGTTAAAAATACACTATTATTATACATTCATTATAGAAAGCAATAACTAGTTTGCATCAAATGGATTTGTATGTAATTTAAATATGCAATTATAGCAATATTGACTAAGTTATAGATTAACAGTTTGATTTTCCAATGGATATTTTCCTTGTGCATTTTTGTGAAATCATCATCAGAAAATGTAATGAACTCTTTTTGTCTTTATACTAAAGAATTGTATTTGTATAGGGTATGAGTGTGCATTTGAAAAAAAAATATAGGGAGAAAACCAGGTTTCTATGAAGTTTTTATACTTTTGCCTATTAATAAGAAGTAGAATTATTAATCAATAATTCACAAAGCAGAATTGATAATCAGCAGATTAGACAATATTACTGAGGAAAGCAGAGGAAAAACAGCATTGAAATGTATTTTAGAAGAAATATGGAGGAGGTTATTTATAGTTACAAAGATTACAAATCAGCAATTAATTTGAGAAGTACTGTCCTGAGAATTAAAATGCTTTATGATTCACTAACATTTCTATTCAGTTCATAATCTTTTCATCCCAAACTTTCAATATAAGAACAAGAATGTCAGCAGTATTAAAACAGAACAGAAAAAAAGAGTTCATTACAGAGATCTAAAAGCAATCAAGGAAAAGCAATATATAGTCATTAATATAATTAATTGGTTGTAAGAAACAAGAAGGTAAAAAGTTCCAACATGAATATTTCTTCAACTACACAGTATGAGCTTACCTTTAAATATATATATATATATATTCTAGGTGATGGTGCTAAATAGGATTTACAGAGCTAATCCATGCAATCAGCAGAACAAATCCTACCATCTTCTCAAGACAAACAGAGAGCTTAGATGAGAAATTAAACATTTTAATTTGTTTTAGTATATATATAATTCCAATAGGCTTCTATAATGTGGCTCTCTACAAATCAAATATAATATTAAACTGAGTATGAAGCATAGAGGTAGAAGTGTTAAAGAGACTTTAGAAAAGAGAATATTATTTATGCCTTAAACCACATGCAAATTAAAAGAATGTGCTCAATTTTCTTTCAAAAGCATCAACTTTTATCAGGCCTCCGACAGATTCACTTTTGTTTCCCAGCCCATACACCTGAGAATAGAAAAGAGCTTTTGAAGATGTAGAAAATGCAGCAATGTTTTTCAACAAGGGAAAGGTGGTTGGTTTATCAAATTAAAATGCAGCAAGGTAGTTTTAGTACCTGCCAAACTTTCGGTCTGAAAACAGCCATGTGATCATTTCAATGAGTCTACATTTAAAAACAATAACAATTGCCTACTCAATTCACATTTTTGTTTCCAAGCCACAAAGCAGAAAAGCATTTTTTTTATTTCAAGAGTATACAGAAGTAGAAAACATCAGAGTATCAGAGTCTATACAAAATCACTATTTGTGGCAGTATCTGATCTTAAATGTAGACTAGGTTTAGAATATATTATGCCCACTTCATTACAACGTTGAGAATTATCTTGAAATGGGAAAGAAATCAGAAGAAGCTGTAATAATGGAAGACTTCAATTACCCTCATATGCCCAGCCCATAAGAAAAAAACTCGTGTTTTAGAAAAGTTGATCCTGGAATCAATCAAAAGAACCCTGAACTTATCATGAACTGTTATGAGTTGTAAAGCAGAGGTCCCCACCAGGCACCGGTTCCGTGGAGAGAGGTTTTTCTGCGGACCAGAGGGTACGTGGTTTTGTGTGCTAACTGCATCCCGCGGAAGGGGCTTTGCTTGTTTGTGAGCTGGCATGCTGCAACCCGGTACTGGTCCACTGACTGGGGGTGGAATGGGGAAGGGACAACTGCCAGCAGGACCCAACATAATCACATTTCCCTACAAAAGGAAAGCTTTCCTGTGTGAAAAACATTTTTTTCAATTAAGGCTAGAGATACCAGGGCTTTCTTTCTCATAGAACGCTCAGAACGGAGTTCCGGCACCTTTTTTGGATGGAACCTTGTAGGGTAGGCAAGGCGGGTTGTATGACATGTGTGAGTTCCGGCATCTTTTTTTTTTTTTTTTAGAAAAAAAGCACTGAGAGATACTATATTGCAGTTCTAACTTTTGATTGCCATCTAGTGATCAGCCATAGTTTTGCAGCTGACTTAGGGTAGCCCTTTAGGTGGGCCCTGATTTGATTCAGAACAGCTTTTCTTATGTTCTCATAATTATGTTGGTCTATTTCTGCCTTGGTCCAAGGGTGGACTGAGGAATCCATCTTTTATGAGTCCAAAGGGGAAGTAGATACTCCAAGGCATTAAGGTCTCAGTGATATCATATAACCTTTTTTCCCCACCAATCTTCTCAGAAATAAGCAAAAGTCACAGCTGCACATGTTACCATCCCCTGTACATTAATTGCATAAACTTCTCGCCAGTTTTTAATATGTAACAAAATATTATCAGGAAAAACACTCTTTGAATGCACCAGGATCTTACTTTTCTGCTCGGCTCCTGGCCATTCGTCAAGCAAATAATTCCTGAGCCAGGGAGATGCAAGAGGCACTGCAGGTGGGAAGCAATTTGCTGATGTGGTTAATTTATCATTTTTATGATTCTCTCAGGTTGCTTTTGCCCTTAATTGCAAGAGGCTTTCCTTTCAGCTACAAGAAGAAAATTGATAAAATGGCTATGAAAATAAGCATGCCCCAAAGAAGATTCCTAAGGGGGCAAAATAAAAATACAAGCTGGGAGGAGCTGTGTGAACTTGTCAAAAGACTGTTTTCAGCTGTTTAGGGCCCAGGATTTTATAAGACAGGATTTTGCGGCAGGATTGCCCTTTAACAAATGCCAGCAGCCTATAAAATTTATGATAGCAATAGAATGGCTTCAGTTTTTTCCCCTCTCTAGTTCTCAGCGGATAGAGGTTGTTAAGTCCAATTTTTCAGGGCTACAAGTATGATGGGAAATCTGTTTCCCAATCCTGATTCCATCTACCTGGAACCTTTGGCTTACTCATGAGGTAATGTCAATCTTTGCACAAATACATCCTGTGCACCAATTGTGCCCTTTCCTAGATTGAGGGGGGGACTACTCACAATCACACGTGCCTTATCTCCCAACGAACTATTGCAATGGGGTCAGCTTGGGGCTAGCTTGTCCCCTGATTTTTTTCCCCAACTTACTAAATGTCCCAGGTCCCTTTGGTGAAACCATGTCGTCTCGGATAGCTGCCTTCTCTGTCATGGCGGCTATCTTATGAAATAGCCTCTCCCAGAGATTCAGATTGCTCTGACCCTGTTCATCTGCTGAGAAGCAGTGAAAATCTGGACCTTCTTCCAAACACAGGATGTTGGAACTGCTGGTGGTTGGTAGATGGGCATAGGTTTTATAATGTTATTTTTTTTAATTGTCTTTTTTAATATGCTGGGTTTTTATTTTTATACTTTCTGGTACATTCATTTAGGTTTTATTCTGCCTGGAAATGGGTAGCTATATGTTTATATAAATAAAAAAATAAATAAAGCACATCCTGGGAATAAATTAGTGAGAGATGCCTGCAGGGAAGGTAAAAAAAGTCAAGATGGCAGCTACAATTTTAAAGTGCACTGCATGCCTGACAAATATTAGAAAAGTGCAGGAATTTGATCAAGTGTTCACCATTCTAACTTTTGGGGGGGCTTGTAGTTGCCCCTGGACAATTCTAATCTGTGGATGTACACACACACACACACACACACACACATAAAATGCAGAAATAACACCCATTTAAATGGGCCTCCTTTAATTAAGAAATACATTTGAGGTTTGTTGTTACCATTTCATCACCAATTTATTTTAAATTCAGTTCAATTAAACAGATTCAAGTACGTGAATCTACATACACACACGCATGGTTTTGCTTCATGAAAGTCAGAATCTGCTCAAACAGATTTATGATTCTCATATTGTTTTTTTAATGCTAGCAGGGCTTCTCAGTAAAAAAACAATTGCTATCCTAATGAATTTCAATAAAACTGAATACATCATTTCAAGAATCAGACCCCTTTTGTTATTTCAGTGACAGACCTCTCCTCATACTTCAGAAAATAAGTTCAAATCCTAGAAGATTAAACTATTTATTAAAAATACATCAAACATTCTGAAAGTTAATGTCACAACATGAAACTTTCTATTGGGTTTCTCTTTCAGAAATATACACCTGCTAATACAGTGTGGTTTTTGCAATATAAACCCTAATGATTTTTTTAAAAAGTTCATTTTCAAAGGCAGCCTTCTATCTTAGACAAATAAAATATAAACACGATACAATTTGCTGCAGTAAAAACAGCAAGACATGACGATGAAAAGAAACTTGGCAAAGGGCAACATTTGTCTGAAATGGTGTAGGGTTCCTGCCTGAGCAGGGGGTTGGACTCGATGACCTCCAAGGTCCCTTCCAACTTTATTATTATTATTATTATTATTATTATTATTATTATTATTATTATTATTATTATTATTATTATTATTATTATTATTATTATTATTATTATTATTATTAATACAGCTACCGATTGGGTTTCCCAGATACCCATCCCAGGACAGCCAAGGCTTCTCTTACAAGGGAGTCCACGAGGGCTAAAAAAAAGTCAAGATAGCAGCCATAAGCACACAACTGAAGCCTTTTAATCTGATGACTGTTTTGCAATTTTACAATTTATTTTGCAAGAAATAATAAAATTTTTAGGCAAAATTTATATCATTAAGCCTTACAACAAATCAACAATTAAAAAGTGGCTGTCCTTTTGATTGCAGCAGTGCAGGAAACAGAAATGCCAGATTGCTTGAGACATTTTCTCTTCATGTTTGTCCTCTGTTACTTTTGGCATCTAGAATTCCAGATTTGCTTTCCCTCCAAAACAAGCTGGGGCTTCTTCCTATCCCAAATATCCTGAGGAATATTAAGTCATTGACACCTTGAAATAACTTAGTTTTTATCCATCGAAGATGTTAGCAGTCCTCTGACCATTATCACATTTCCTTGCTTTTTGTGTTTCTTCTGGATCGGGGCTATAGAGAAGTGAAATAATAGCATCAAGCCTTACTTCTTCTTTTTTTTTTAAGAGGGATGGGCCAATTTTCCCTCCTTATGTGTCATTGGCTTTCTGCCTTCTTTTTTGTCCCTTTATCCCTGAACTCTCCTTTCCTCAGTAATTTGTGTTCCTCCCCCAATCCTGGAGGAAGACCCCATATGCATTTTGAATCTCCATAGCCCTTAATTCAATGCAGTATTGCTGACTATTTAACCATCCCTTTGTGTACTCTTATCTCTGCTAGAACGGGAAGCTACTTCCTCTGTGCAATTAACCTGTGCAGCCACCCATCGCCCAACAGCTTTGTATATTTTGGGGAGGGAAGGACACCTAGATCGAAGAAAGACCTTGCCTTTCCAGAAGGTTTACTGAGTCCTCCTGGAAGTATGACGTATGAAAGCTTTTTTTTTTTTTTAATCTGAGCTAGGAGGATGCCTGACTAAGAAGGATTTTTGCCTTCTGCACAAGACAAATTAAAACAGCTATTTTATCTCTAGGACAGAGATCTGCAACCTTGACAACTTTAAGATTTGTGGACTTCAGTTCCCAGAATTCCTCAGCCAGCATTCTGGGAGCTGAAGTCCACAAGTCTTAAAATTGTCAAGGTTGCAGACCTCTGCTCTAGGAGGAGGCACAGGGTCTGGGCTGTCTGCTCCTTCATATCATAATATCATACTGCTTTGAATAGGCTATCCCGGCAATATTAATGGGATCTGCAAGAAACACTCATTTTAGTTCAGCACTCAGTAATTTACATTTGCTAATTCAGTACTTGCTCAATAATTCAGATTTGAAAAGGGAAAAAAAACAATACACACTAAATAGAGTGTGGTATAGCATACAGTCAAAATGTTACATCTTTGGCCTGGTTGTTGATTCTTCTTTTAATTTATTTAAATATAAACATCATGAGTCTTCCCTTTGGCAATGGAAATCAACAACAATATCATGACACGTGTTTAGACCATGCAGCACAAGAGCAGTTGAATGCAGGATTGTACAGCTCAACCTCATCTCTGTTCATTGTGTCACATGTGAAATCAGAGCCTAGAACAGGGGTGGAGACAGTGGTGGGATTCAAATATGTGAACAACTGGTTCTCTGTATGGATGTCATTTCCAGAAGTCCATTCTGAGCCTGGGCAACAAAAAATTAGCTACTGGTTCTGCCAAAGTGGTGCGAACTGGCTGAATCCCACCACTGGGTGAGGAACTATGGCCTTTTATGACTTGTGGATTTCAATTCCCAGAATTCCTGAGCCAGCATGCTCCCAGAATTCTGGGAGTTGAAGTCCACAAGTCATAAAGGGGACATAGTTCCCCACCTCTGGCCTAGATCATCCCCCCACTTGACATACTCAACTGAGACATGGTCACCATTGGCTGCTGTGAATCAAAGTCCCTCTCTAAACATCATACCACTGAGTTGAAAGTTGTTGATAAACTACCTCTGAAGTAAACTTTATAGAGTGGGGTAACTTTTAGCTTGGTTGATATTAGTCACTACCTTATTCTTTTCCAGAAATAAATGTCCAAAATGACATATTGTGCTAATGTTAACCCACCTACTGAATGACTTTCAAGCTCCAACCACCATCATAACATCTTTTTTTAGATCAGGAAAGTTCAGCTCATAACCTCTCAGTATCGTTAGCACTTTTTTTTTTAATTCACTTAAAGTTGTTGAACCGAATTTGCATTAGCAGAACAAAACAAAGCAAAAAAAAAAGTTCTGGCAATTGATCGGTACATGAGCCATATTTACAAAAATTATCTGGGGGAAGGAGGGAAACACATTCATTTGACTTTAACTCCTTCAGAAAGTAAAAGGAAGATTAATGGTATTGTCCTCCCTTCACTTTGCTTGCTGACAGGATTATATAAAGTCAAGCTATTACCATTCATAATCAAGACTATGTATAAGATTTATTACGTTACTCCTCCCGCAGTCTTTGATTGTGCCACAATAACAGTGGGTAACTCAACCTACAATTCATTGGTTTCTGACTTAAGTAGAAATCTTGGCCACCTGCTTTATGGCTGTGGACAAAGTAATGCCTCATTGTAGTTAATCTACAAAAGAGGACTTTTGCTCCATACAAAGAACTGATTGCTTAATGCAGGGATCTTCAGACTTGGCCCTTTTATGACTTGTGGACTTCAACTCCCAGAATTCCTCAGCCAGGCATGCTGGCTGAGGAATTCTGGGAGTTGAAGTCCACAAGTCATAAACGGGCCTAGTTTGAAGACCCCTGGCTTAATGGCTAGTGCAGATTAAGGAGTCAACCATTTTACACCTATCTCCATCATTTTTTTCAACTATTTTTATCCTCTGTCTCCTCTCTTTCCTTTCTCAATAACAAAAAGATGACCTTTTAAAAAAAAAAATTACAACCAATATAACCTACTATAATTCAGTGCATGATTCAGATCTACACCACAGGCCACCTGACTATCAAAGAATTAGAAAACTTCAAACAGGCAAAGGGAAAAAAAGCGGTTAGAAATTATTTTTTTATATAAAAGATAGGGAGAGAAGAAATGAAGGTATTCGGCATCTTCTCGGTCTTTGGAGGGTTAATTTAATACCATGGCTTTGTTTAGTTAAAAGGGTGCTTTTTAAATAGTTGTCTTTAAAACATAATGCTGTGCATGGAATATATTTCCTCATCCTATAAAACATGATATGATGCTTAATGGCATCGGATAGTGCCATGTAATTTCCAGTTTAGTTTCTACCAGCACAATTTCAATCAATCCCTATATGCAGATCCGACCAAGCATTCACACCGCTCATTTCAGCTAGCAAACAATATAACTTGATGTTTAATTATTAAACACTGGCAAACATCAAAAATAGTTCCCGGAAAAAATAGGACAAATTGAAGGAAAGAGCAACTAGCAAGGATAAAAGGACAGAGGACTTAATTATAAGGTATTCTATCTTCTCTCTTTCTTTTCCCTTTCTTAACAAGATGACCTTTTAAAAATTATAGCTGCAATAACCTATTATAAGCTAACCATAATGATAGATCTATCTATTTTTCATCATCGTCATCTCTCTCCCTTTCTGTATATTACCTATCAAAAGACATAGAACTTTCCAGAGCTACTGAAACAATACTGTGCGTAATTATCATGGACAGTCCCAAAGGAAATAGCCTCCATGGTAGAGATGGAATTTAGGACATCTTGTGATCCCTCCTCTACTGAAAACCAGAAAGAAAACTACAGGTAATCCCCGAGTTACGAGCGTTCACTTAACGCTCGTTCAGTTACATGTTGGGTGCCCCCTAGTGCTTACGAGCAAGTCCCGAAATTACAAATGTTGCTGCACCACAGCAGTCATTTGCCCTTACAAACGACCACAGTGGCACTGCAACATTCACCCTGGTTATTCCCTCCTTCCCCACCCCCACCCCCACCCCAGGTCTCCCTAGACACCAGGCCTTCAATACCCTACAAAGATTGAGATCCTTCATTTTCTTAGCTGCTCCAGGTCTTCGGTGCATTTGCAGAGAATGGAGGCTTAAAGTAATGCAAGATCACGTGAGATCAGTGGGGTGAGATCTCATGCTACTGATCTTGTGTGATCTCATGGTACTTTAGGCCTCTGTTCTCTGCAACAGAGAACAGAGCCAAAGCTGGTGGATGCTTCCACATGCCTCCAGAGGCTGGATTAGGGCATCAGAGGCCTTTTCCAGGCCACTGCCACATGGATCTGAGGCTGGGGTGATGCTTCCGTGCCCCCCCTGTGGCTCAATCCGGGCTCCAGGGGCCTTTTTGAGGCTGCTGCTACCCGGAAATGGGCTGCCAGAGGGCTACATAAGCATCCCCCGGCCTCAGATCCAGGTGGCAGCGGCCTGGAAAAGGCCTCTGGAGCCTGGATTGGACCGGGGGCAGAAGTATCACCCGAGCCTCAGATCCAGTGGCAGCGGCCTGGAAAAGGCCTCTGGAACCTGGATCAGGCCATGGGAGGCACAGAAATGTCTCCCGGCTTCAGATCCGGGCAGTTGTAGGAACCACGGCAGAGAGGAGATGTATCTTTTCCAGGTGAGTCTGGCGCAGCAGGAAGGCAGGGGGAAGCATGAGGTGTTTTAGTGGGTCGGGAGGCTTTGGGGGCCTGTTCCATCACTAGGCCCTCCATGGCCTTCCCCACGCTGAGATACCTCATGTGCGAGCCACGTGAGTCTTAATGAGGAAGGGAGTGATCTCGTTTGAGGTACAAGATTCACTCTACAAGTTTTCAAGTTACGAGTGGAATCGGCAAGCTCCATTACACTCGTAACTTGAGGACTACCTGTATTTGATAGATGGAAATGATGTAGTCAACACTGGTACACTTGATATAATCATTTCCATATAACTGTGTTTCATGGAGTTTCATAAAAAGGAAAAATGTATTTTCTTTCACAATCTGAAACAACTTTAAAAGCTGAGAAACTGGTGCTGCTCCATGAAAGCAAGACATTGCTTGTGCATCTAGCAAATAAAACATCTGTTGAGAAATGCAATCTGGAACTCGCTATCAACATTTAAGTTGGAGAAAAACCACAAGGGACAGGGAAATTTCTCCCCTAAAGAGCAGTGTGACATTATGGAAAAAAGACATCCTGGCCTATGGATTTCCCAAAGCAGTTATTCTTCTGCCTGTACCTCTCCAGCTTTCTGAGGATCGCTTCACTACTCATTTGTATTATCTCAAAGAGACAGTTTCTGATTCTGCTCAATCCCATCTGTCAATTGGTTCTAATATCTGCAGAGAAACTAAGAATTAGTTTTCCCCAAAGTTCTGAATGTGCAAAGTTTAACCAACCAAATGACTACTCCACTCTATTGTGCTGACAAGAGGGAAGCCATGAGAAAAGAGCTAGATTAACTGAAAACTTCACAGGCCATTCCTGCTATGTTCTCTCCATTCACAAAGGGATGACTATTATATGCAGGACAGGAATTTTTATTTGATAGAGTCAATGATGTAAAAATGTTGGGCACAATTGGGTGGTGGAATTCTTGATCCTTTATAATATGCTTTGTACATACTGTATTTTGCATCATTTTGACCATTTGATTCTGCTGGCCATTCTGATATTGTTGCCACACTCCCCCACTCCAAAAGAACAGTGCTGAGCTAGTATATATATAAAAAATTATTCGGATCATTTGGCTGTAAGTAAAAATTGTATTTTAAAAAATATTACATGTACTATAACTCAGATATTACACAGATCAAAAGAAAAGTTCAAAAGAGATCAGTAGAGATCAGCAGTAGAGATAGGAACAAGCTGAGCATAAATATTCACAGCACAAAATTTATGTGCCTATCACATTTCTAAAGGAAACAGAAGCAGAACTGGGTAGCCCTAAATCATCTGAAACCTCAAGAACCCTAGTCAAATTCTAAAATAGATAACCAGTCTTTGCTCCCACTCTGTCATGCCTCCATCAGAGCCTGAATCTGCTGAAGAAAATGAGCTGGAACAGGACCCTATGGAGGTCGAGGGAGAGGTGTCTGTGGCTTCAGAGGAATGTGGGGAAGAGCAGGCTGAGGCACAGGGCCTTTCAGGATTGGGACAGGATGAACATGAGAGACAAAGTTCAGACGATGAGCAAGGGCCACCCCCTCCTGATCCTAGAGCACGGAGAGGGGAAAGAAGGAGGGAACAATGCAGGCAGGCTCAACTACTTGGGAGGAGAGTGCCCCGCCCCTCTCCACAAGGCACACCTGGAGACTGAGACTTAAGGAGACGCTATGGGGAGAGGCATTTGTTGGGAACAACCCTGATTCCTTGGAGTTTTGTGTGCTGTTGCTGATCTTGGAAACAACTATCTGATCTCTTGTTCTGTGTTGTGATTTCTGCTTGGAAACCCTGAAACTCTGGCCATTAGTCTGACTGATAACTTATTTTATTTATTTATTTATTTATTTATTTATTTATTTATTTATTTATTTATTTATTTATTTATTTATTTATTTTGATTTATATCCCGCCCTTCTCCCAACGGGACTCAGGGCGGCTCACAACATATTTAAAAACATAGACATATTTACAACCCCCCACCAGATAAAACCAAATTAAACCAATATTTAAAGTTGTGCAGTTAAAATTATTCTTAAAAAAAACCCGATTTAAAAACCCGATTTAAAATCCTCCCTAGGCCAGGCCCGCTTGCTGAAAAAGCCATGTCTTGAGGGCGCGGTGGAAAGTAAGGAGATCCGGAATCATCCAGATCTCGGGGGGTAGTTCGTTCCAGAACTACTCAGGCAAGCTTGTATTTCCATAGACTCGTTAGATTTTGGATGTATGTTTCATTCCGTGTTATCTACGTGGCCTTGAATAAATTACTCTTCTAATCTGACTGTATGTGAAACTACTTGCAGCCAGAGGCAGCTGAAGGTATGTATGTGTCTTACTTTGTTCTGGGACTTGCCAGAAATGTGGGAGCATTTGGGGAACATTTGGAGCAATTAAAGGGCAGTTTGAATTGACAGCTGACTGCTGTGCCCTGGGTCATCACCCACTCATTCTGTGTTGGATGTAGAAGAAGTAGACTGAAGCAGCCAAAGATGTTCTATCATGATAAATCTTGGAACATTTTTCCATAGGAAGCCCATCTAGCTTTATTTCTGGTTTGATTATATTTCTTGGAGTTTTTTTTAATTGCAAGTTTATTTGACAGGGTAGACATACCAACAAAGAAGAAACCAACATGGCTGCATAAAGAACTCTCTGATAAATTGAAAGATAAAAAGGGCAAATACAAAAAATGGAAAGAGGGGCACATAACTAAGGCAGAATATCAGCAAATAGCCCAAGCCTGCAAAGGTGAAGTGAGGCTCAAAATGAACTAAGGCTTGCGACAAAAGTCAAAAATAACAACAACAAAAAAGCTTCTTTCAACATGTAAAAGAAAAAAGTTAAGGAAATGATTGGTCCATTGCTGGGCGAAAGTGGCAAGAAGGTGACAAGCAACAGGGAGAAAGCAAAACTACTTAATTCGTTTTTGCATCAGTCTTTACAAAAGAGAAAAAACAATCCAACCTATCAAAAACAGTACCATAAAAAACAGATTAGAAACACAAGTTAAGATAGGCAAGAAAATGATAAGTGAGCACCTGTCCACCCTAGACGAGTTCAGATCACCAGGATCAGATGGATTACACGCTAAGGTTCTGAAGGAACTGGAAGATGTGATCTCAGAACCACTGAACTATATCTTTCAAAGATCCTGTAGCACTAGGGAATTACCAGAGAACTGGAAAAGAGCTGATGTAGTCCCCATCTTCAAAAAAGGAAAAAAATGGATCCATGAAACTATGGACCTATCAGCCTAACCTCAATACCTGGGAAGATTCTGGAAAAGATAATCAAGCAACAAATCAGCAAACACCTAGAGGCAAACAAAGTCATTACCAAAAGCCAACACGGATTTGTCAAAAACAGATCATGCCAGACAAATCTTATTGCATTATTTGACCAGGTGACAAAACTAGTGGACCAGAGGAATCCTGTGGATATAATTTACTTGGACTTCAGTAAGGCATTTGATAAAGTAGACTACAACCTACTTGATAAGATAGAAAAATGTGGGTTAGACAGCATCACCATCAGATGGATTCATAGCTGGCTGACTGGCCGTACTCAGCATGTGGTCCTCAATGGAACTGCATCTACATGGAGGGAAGTGTGCAGTGGGGTGCTCCAGGGCTCTGTTCTGGCCTGGTGCTCTTCAACATCTTCATCAATGATTGGATGAGGGGGTAGATGGGGAACTCATCAAATTTGCAGACGACACCAAGCTGGCAGGAATAGCCAACACTACAGAAGATAGGCTTAAGATACAGAAGGATCTTGACAGATTTGAACATTGAGCGCTATCTAATAAAATGAAATTCAATGGTGAAAAAAGTAAGGTTCTACATTTAGGCAAGAAAAACCAAATGCACAGGTATAGTATAGGTGGTAACTGGCTCAACAGTAATAACTATGAGAGGATCTCGGAGTCCTAGTGGACAATCACTTAAATATGAGCCAGCAGTGTGATGCAGCTGCCAAAAAAGCCAACACAGTGCTAGGCTGCATTAACAGAGGTATAGAATCAACATCACATGAAGTGTTAATACCACTTTACAATGCCTTGGTAAGGCCACACTTGGAATACTGCATCCAGTTTTGGTCACCACGATGTAAAAAAGATGTTGAGACTCTAGAAAGAGTACAGAGAAGAATAACAAAGATTATTAGGGAACATGAGGGTAAAACATATAAGGAACGGTTGCTGGAATTGGGTATGTCTAGTTTAATGAAGAGAGGACTAGGGGTGACATGATAGCAGTCTTCCAATATCTTAGGGTTGCCACAAAGAAGAGGGAGTCAAGCTATTCTCCAAAGCACCTCAAGGCAGGACAAGAAGCAATGGATGGAAACTAATCAAAAAGAGAAGCAACCTAGAACTAAGGAGAAATTTCCTGACAGTTAGAGCAATCTGTATCTCACAATTGATCAGTGGAACAACCTGCATCCAGAAGTTGTGAATGCTCCAATATTGGAAGTTTTTAAGAAAAGACTGGACAGCCATTGTCTGAAATGGGGTCTCTTCCAACATCATCATCATCATCATCATTATTATTATTACTATTATTCCAGAAATAAAATATATTGGCCAGCACATGGGGTATTAAGATGTTCTACCAACTTATCACTATATCTAGAAGCACATGCTTTTTCATCCACTTCAGATTTTTTTTTTTATAAACTTGTGCCAGGAGCTAATGCAGCTTCTGTGCATTTAATCATGTGTTATTTTCTTTTTGATTGCAGTAGGTGGCAAATACATTGGTGATCTTTTCTGATCTCCCAGAGCTAAGGAGGTGTTGCAAATATTGTTTACTTTTCAATAAGGCAACTGAGAGAGTTGGCTGTAACAATTATTTTACTTGGCCTGCAAAGGTCAATAAATCTACAGCAGGTAGAGATGAAGAAAAATAAGTCCAAGCAACAGGCTTCTCTATTTATATAAATGATGGTGTTTCGACCTTAGTTACTGTACATCATTAGACCAATGCTTAATCATATATACATATTTTAAGCATGCATATGTTATTTTGGTCTATGCAGTCACAAACTACTACTTGGATATTCTTGTGATTACTGTTTAAAAGGTTACATATGCAGTTCTTCATTCCAACAGGGTCTGTTAAAGTTTGCACCTGTGGTTTGCTAAGGGTTCTGTAAATTCTTATCCTTACTGGAACAAGCATTCTGCTCAGCACAGGCAGTTTATTGGAAATAGTCAGTGGTGGGATTCAAATAATTTAACATCCGGTTCTCTGCCCTAATAACTATTTTAAGTATAAAAAAAAAGATATACCGAAAGGTAGTACTTGGTGGCCTCGCCCCCTTTCCCATATGCACCAATCGGGAAACTAGAGAGATGAAGCATCTATTCCTGAAATTATCTCTGAGAAGCACCACCTAGTTTTCACCTGAGTGACGTGATCAAAGGCGCCACGTCTCCGTTTGGTTTCTGTCGCTCTTCTCTTGGACTTTTGGGGAGGGTTCCTCCCCCCCCCCCACCTGGAAGGAAGTTGAACGAAAACCAGACGTGTTCTGGAAAACACAGATTTATCATAACCGGTTGGCCAAACTCAACAAAAAATTAGGTATCAATTCTACCAAACCAGTGCAAACTGGCTGAATCCTACCACTGGAAATAGTCCAAATCTTCATGTTTATGGGAAATAAGGATATGCTATAGAGTTGTCCAAAGAGATATGTTTAGCAGTCAAGAGTCAAGTGTAGCAAAGGGAAATCTGTATCTCTTTTTATAATAAACTGAGGGGAAGTTCAACCTAGTTCTCTGAGATCTATTCTCTAATTCTGAAATAATGACATTTAGAACAGAATATTTGCAATTCAGGGTTGAACTGTGGGGTCCTTGATACTCTCTGAAGTTGGTTGTTTTCTTGCAGACGTTTCATTAGCAAACTCGGTAACAAACTCGGTAGACTAGAATATTAAACTAGTATATAAAATGAGAGCAAACCCCATTTCCTACTAACACTGATGATGTTACCCAGTTTGGTAATGAAAGTCTGTGAGAAAACAACCAACCTCAGCGGGTACCAAGAGCCCCATAGCCACATTTGATCTCCACAGATCCTCCTGGCAATTGTTCTTCTGGTATGATAAGACATAACCAAAGACAAGAAGAAGAATTATCTGCAATATTTTCACAATATCTCTAAACATTTTTACTGTCCTTTAGGATGGTTTGGAATATCAGAATGTTTAAATCAAAGATGCAGCCTTGCCAACGCTACTTTCAGAAAAGCTTACACCGTTAATAAATGCAAAGGAAAACAATTGCCCAGCAAATTTGTAAAGACCCTGGTCATTTTATAATAAATGCTGAGGGTTGTTCTATGAGTAGAATCCAGTGAAATACAGGGATGTTTGCTAATCTTTTAAGTTTAACTTCCAATGAAGGCATTATATTTTTCACTGGGATTAGATAATTTTCCTGAAGCTTTGATCCCCTATACTTTCCATCCAAACAAATTTAATGGCTGATACAGTCTTGTGCAAGTTAGGTAAAAAGCAAGAAAACCTGGCATCCGAATATTCTCGGCTTAAGGATACAGATTTGTCTTTAGAAATATCTGTCCTCCATTGATGGGGGCGGGATCCTTAAAATATTTGAATGCATTTAATTTTTTATTCAATTTTAATAGCACCTCTTTCTAAAATAAGAATAACAATTATTGGAAATTAATTTTCCAATTTATTTTTTTTAAAAAAAACTGAATACTTTAATGGTTATATTGTGCATTCAGGAATGAGATTTGCTTCTGCACTTCATTCTTTCTACTGTATGTCATTATTATCCAATTATTTTAAATGCATACTGAAAATTGAGTTTCTAAAAGTCAAGTATTTTAAGGGGCACAAGTGAAACTCCTTTTTGAAACAACAACAAAATAGCAAGAGTAGTAGGCTGAGCCAAATCTGATTAAGTTAACAAATTAAGCTATATAGCCCTGTAGAAAATACTTCAACATTCATCCTTAAGAACAATTGTTTTGGCAGTGTTTTATTCTCTGGCCCAGATTCAATGTTTTCCCTCCCAGGTTGGATAATTAGGAATTTATCAGCTCTCCAGAAATAAGATATAACTCTGTGTACTCCAAAAGAATTCCCACTAAATTCTGTGGGATGTTCTCTGGGGAATGTATGGTTTGGATTGAAGCCTACACTGTTGCTTCCCCCTCATCCCCAATAATTAATTGGTATAATCATTATCTGTCAATCTCAATTGAAAATCCTTGCCTTTGAAAGCTGATGAGAACTGGAATATTGAGAACATGTTCTGAGTACTCTCAGCTTCTCTGAAGGCTTCTCCATTCACAAGAAGACTACCATGGGAATATAACCAAAGCAGCAACTTGCCATAGTATTACTATCATTAAGGGGGTGTGATGGCTCAGTGGTTAAAGACACTGAGCTTGTCAACTAGAAAGTTGACAGCCTGGGTTTGCTGCATGACGGGGTGAGCCGCATGACAGGGTGAGCTCCTGTTACTTGCCCCAGCTCCTTCCCACCTAGCAATCTGAAAGCATGTAAATGCAAGTAGATGAATAGGTACCACTTCAGTGAGAAGGTAACAGCATTCAATACTGTATGCTTCGGTGTATAGTCATGCTGGTCATATGATCATGGAAATGTCTTCGGACAATGCTGTCTCCTTCGGCTAAGAAACGGAGATGAGCATTGCCCTCTAGAGTCAGACACAACTGGAAAGGGGAACCTTTACCTTTTATTGCTATCATTATGCCCAGATTTCTACTCAAATAAGTAAGCAAGATGGCAACAGTAATTAAAATCAAAGTTTTAAAACTACGCATGGAAATTAATTCTAACATTAATTCTTAGCAGCCCTGCAAAAGTTGCACATCTTTCTGGATTTAAATCCAGAGAGAGGACATTTCCCCCACTCTAGCAAATTCTTAAAGAGGAGGCTTCTGCTAGCCTGGCTAACCTTTATCCCTTTATTGAATAGAGGACCTGCTCCCAGACCAGACAATTCCCCCAGGCTATAGCTGGCCATTATTTGTATCTCCTAAAAACATTTATGAGGCTCTGGGGCATTTTTCAAAATAAAGATGCTGCTAGAGATTTCCAGCACAGTGCTTTCCCATTTTTAAAAAAGATTCAAAGAGTATTTTTTAAAAAGAAAACAGTTGGACCAGATATCGTCATAGGCACCAGGAGAAAAAAAATCCATGACATGTTTCATTTGCAAGCATCATGGTTGGAACTCAAGAGAACATTATGTCCAGAGTTTCTGCACTTTTGTATCAATCCAGCAATTATATTCACTGCCCATTTCCATTTCTATTTGCATCTGACTCCACATCCCATATCCGGATTAAATTTCATACCTCTGACAGTTGAGAAGATCTGATTTCCCCTTGTTCTAATTTTACTCTTCTTGCTTCAGATTGTCAGCCAGTAGGCTATGTAAGGCATATGATTCAGCATTGTTCCTTACAGGGATTTTCTAAGGGATAAAAAGGGATAAGGCCCCATTCCCTCTCTCCTCTCTCTTCCCATCACAAATGTTGCATTTTTTTTCATCCAACGAAGCACCACCCATAATGTCAAAGAATGTCATGGGTCTATTGGAAAACCCCTCTGCCTTTGAAGAGGACTTGGTTATTGCTTCTCTGTCCCAGGACAGAGAGCAGAAACCAATAGCAAAAAGTAGGTGGGCAGGCAGGCAAATCACCTCTTGGCTTTCTTTCCTGATTGGAAACTGGGCAGAGCAAGAACAACTGCAGAAGAACTGCTATCTCATCTGTAGCCAGCCTGGTAGTAACGTTTCTTCCCAGGTTTCCTGTTGCCTCTTCTTACACAGGAAAGGAAAAATCACCTAATAAGGGGGTCCTCCAGCTTCAAAGGAGAGTTGTCCTGCATGAAAAAAAGCAGTTCGTTTAAAAAAAACATACACACACAAACACACACATACACACATACACCAGTACATTAGAAGTATTTGAATGTTAGAATTAAGAGTCTTGGAGATTTTAAGAACTGGATGAAAAAGGTTGTCAGCTTTTGATCTAAAGAACATTATAGAAATATTCATCAAACTTAAATACTGTACCTCAAGAGATAAAGAACAGCAGAGCTTCCTGCCATAATTACTTTCTCTATTGTCCCCCTTTACTCCTGAAAACTACAACACTTGTCCTCGAATGCTACTGATTCTTCATGATGAGACTTTTGGAACTATATGCATTTAAATTAACCAGTTACATATAGTTAATAACGATTCATCTTCATTTTGTCAATAACGTTTACCACCAGTCACATTAAACACTACAATTTGGTAGCAACCTTTAGAGGACTTGAGTTGCAACCAAGGTTTTGACAGACTACATGCACTATAGGGACTCCCCCTGATTATTCAATAAGCAATGGCTAACACATTTCTTATATAACTTGTCTTCTGTTGGTCAGGGATTACTGCATCTGAAAAAAATAACATCTATAATTTATAAAAAATATGCATACAGATTCTATTTTCCATCTCTACATCCCTCAGGGCAGCACTGAACTTGGATATAAAATAATGAAATCCACAAACTGTCAACAGTCCACAGCAATAGCAAAAGCCAAAGCAGAAATCAGATCAACAAAGACAGAGGCACCAAACAAACAAGCATTGCCATTAAAGTGTGTCTAAATCTCAATGGCAGGGCCCATTGCTATATAGCTCTTTAGGACAAAGAGGTCCACCATCTGTATGACACTGATAAAAAAAAGCCACGTGTACTTTCTTCACACCATAGCAATAGGGTAGCACTTGGCCAAAGACAATCAAATACCTTTGACAAACCTTATAATTATGCCAATTATTATTTGTCTGTTGTGGTTGTGGTCGTTACTGATATCTATCACTGAATATTGTAATTCCAGTTGCTTAATATATTTTCTGTGTTACCCAACTAGGTAGATGTGGTGTTAGTATATGTATTAGGGTTTCTCTGCAAATAAACATAAACACAATAATAATAATATATGGTTTCCCTTAGGTTAAATTCAATTCCTGGTACTGCAGGGTCTTAATGCTCTCTTGTTTTCTTGCAGACACTTCATTACCCAAAGTAGGTAACATCATCAGTGCTAGTAGGGAATGGGGTTTGTTCTCAAATTATATTCTAGTGGCTTGCCCTGTCAGTGTCAGTAGAAATGGTCTTGGTAGTTCTTTGGTTGGGCTGTTTATTGTTAGCTTGTTTGGCTGTTCCTTGTTTGGGGTATTGTTTACTTTTTGATTGTTGGTCTGATGTTAATCTTGGTGTTAACATCAAATATTCACTTCTTGCTTGCTGCTCTATCAGTATTGGTACTCTATCGGTACTCCTGGTATTATATGGATACTCACCAAGTGGTTCCTTTGCTTTCTTCAGGGTTGCTTTTCCCACATTGCTGAGATTTCCTGAGATTTCTTATTCTAACCAAGTCTAACTTTACTCTTCCTTTATAATGTCAGTCAAAATTAGCAATTTAATTATAGCATGTAAGCATTGATTAGATTAAACCTATTGAGATTAGACTTAATCCAACCACCTTGAACCAGGATCTAGTTCAAGGATGTAAATATAATATATTGAATACATATTTAAAGTACTTATAATGGAACTATTTGATTTTTCTCTGCTGCTTGCTTATGGTGGCTTAGTCCTAATACGTATACCATTCTTTTATCCAATAAGTATGCTTGTCTATATGAATTTCTGACTGCAAGACTGTTGTTGGCATCCACATAGAAACAAAAATAGACTTCATCATAAGAATTCTGTACATTTTATTTGGCAAATTTTAAGCTTCTTTACCTTCCCAAGATTTATTAGTGTAATCTAAAAAGACACAACAAAATTGATCCCTGTCACTTGCAATTATTAACATCTATTTCTTCTTTTCTATGGAAATGCAATGTTTATATATCATAATTTTAAAACATTATCTCGAT
>NW_015387159.1:89447-127548 GCF_001527695.2 Protobothrops mucrosquamatus
ATCTTAAGCAACTTAATGGGATTGATTCCATAGGTATATGATGTGAATTGCAACAATGAAAAATTCATTAAATGTGTTATCATGTCATGAGGCAAACACTAACTTTTCATACTTGCATACCAACGTTGGACAAAGGTATCTAACACAGTGAAGAAGAGTGGAATGATTTAGATCTCAGAATAACCACCATAGATTTCAAACAATCAAAGATGAAACTGGTGGTTTCTTCTAGCTCAGTTTACTGTGGGACTATTCTTCATAAAATCTCAATAATCTCACTACCAATAAACGATAGTTTAATAGCCTAGGTTTAATTGCCTAAGAGAGTGTTACTCAAGGTCAGCAACTTTAAGAGGTATGGACTTCAGCTCCTGAATCCCCAATCAGCACTCTGGTTAGAGAATTCTGGGAGTTGAAGATAATAAAGTTAAAAAACACTATCCTAAGCCATTAATTCAAAAACCTGTGGACCAAATGTAACTCCTTACATCTACTTGGATATATCCATATTGTTATCTTTGCAACAATAGGATGTGATTTGCAATTTCTATTTTCCAGGTCAGCTATTTCCTGGGGTCTCCCATCCAGGCACTAACCAAATACAATGCAACTGATGTTGCATTTCTGTGTTCTAGGTATTAGAAAATTATGTTTTATTATATAAAAATGGTAGCAGAGGATTATTACATAGCCATACAGATCAAATAAAAATTACAGTGTGCAGTCACAATGGGCTTTGCTGTCACAGGAAACTCTCCTCAGATATAAAAGAACCATAGATTATAACCATAGATGTAAACTAAACACTGCCATCTACTGGCTGAATAATTCTGTAGTTGTTGCAATACAAAATACATTCTAATATGTATTCCAACACTAGGTCAACTATATTTTCTTCCTTAATATTCCAGTCTCCAACCACAAACAGCACATCTTGCTTGTAAGTGCTGTCAATTTCAGACTGAGCTTAAAACTCATAATCAACCTCCTTTTCTTCTGCATCAGTGGTTGGAGCATAAACTTGGATAATTGTCATACTGTTGTCCACAAAGTCTAGCTGATATTATTTGGCCATTAATTACATTGTATGAAAGCAACACCATTCCTTCTTTGTGTTTTCTCTCCTGAGTAGGAAACTGCATACTCTTCTGAGTGAAAGGGTTCAATTCCAGTCCAGTTCACCTCAATATATAGTCAATATATTTTATCTTTCACTGCCTTCAGAATGTTCATCCTTCTTATGTTTCATATTTCCATTGTAATTTTTGTCTTTAAGCTTTGGGTTTTCTTTTTCTGCATGGCTACTTCAGTAATCAGACATCCTGAAAGTTAATGCCATGTTGGGTGCCAGCTGACCTGAGAGGCCTAGAACTATATTTTCAATCAGTTTACATTTATTGGTTTCCTCAGTAAAAAAAAACAAAAAAACAGGAAAAAATTGTCTTTTCCTGCGCAGCATGAAATGATGTGATAAATACATAAATGCCTTTGCCTTTATCGCTGAAATGATTATTCACCTCCATGATTTCCTAGATCACTGTTGTCCTGGATAGGTGTCTGGGCAACTGAGATGAATTTCATGTTTTGGATAAGCCTGCTTGGATCATATATTCTTGGCATGTAGTTATTCTTCAGTCATCCCTCCCAGGAATACCCTCCTACCATGAGGCAGCACAGTAGGACTTACTTTGTCTCTTAATTGCTTGATTAAAATGTTAAAATGTGAAACACAAAACTGTAAATTCCTTATAGAAAAAGCTGTGAAAAGCTTATATGTCCCAATCTACTTGTGATAATATACCTTTAAAAAATTTTCATAGGTCAAAGCGAGAGATTCTCTAAAAGTAAACTTTTTTTGTCAGACATAGTTTGCCATTCTTGTAAATAACTGCTCTTTCATTAAACTTAATAATATCATCTCTATTTTATCAGCAGGAGGTAAGGCTGCAAAATTTTCTCTATGACAGCAGAGGATTTGATTGGCTCACTTGCAAGAAGTAAGACTTTTAAAATTTATTGCCATTTTCATGGCCATTTTTTTTCTTCCATTCAATTGTGTCCAATTTTCAGAGACTGCCTGGACAAGTTCCTGCAGTTTTCTTGACAAGATTTTTCAGAAATGGTTTGACATTGCCTCCTTCCTAGAGCTAAAAGAAAGTGACTGGCTCAAGATGGATTCATGCCTATGGCAGGATTAAAACTCACCATCTCCCGGTTCGTAGCTTGTTGCCTTAACCACTACACCAAACTGACTCTTTACTAGTATATTTGAATTTCTTTCTGAGAAGAGTTATTAGTTATTACTGAATTTCTGAATAATGGAAATAAGGCTACCTGGCAAAAGCAGGTCATAAAAGAGAATAGAACCTTAACCAAAACAAGACACTTTTTGAAGATTCCCCAGGAAACTTGGGAGGATTCAATTAAAGCACACAAATGAGTTATAGATCTAGAATTTGTAATGTCAATTGGACCACTGGAGATACAAGATTTTATGAAGTAAGAAAGGCTGCCGGCCCATTACTGAATCCTCCAAAAGATTCACCTAATTAAGGAAGTGCCATTCAGGGTTTTATTACTCTACCACACAATTTACATCTCAAAGCTGTTGTGTTGGCTAACAAGAGCTGGGTGGGATGACCACTGCATTCCTTCACTTCTTGACATCATCAGCAGAGTCAAAAACAATTCTCAAGTGCCCTGGATGGTTTTCCATGATTGGCTGCCTGCTGACCATGAAAATGGATGCAGGCAGGGACATGGCCAAGTAAGACTGTGTTTGGGGGTGGGGGAAATGGTTTCATTTCAAATGTGGCACCTCTGGAAAAGTCAATCTTTTGCCAATCTAGAGCATATTTCACAATATTTTTGCTTTTCAAGACCAGATCTGATCCTGCAATGTCTTTATTGATTTTGTTCAAAAACTCACTGCTGTATTTTCTTGAAGGCAAAATTAACATCATTTCCAGTATTTTTTTCCACTTCAGCAAACAATTTGCAGGGATGCCATTTGTCTTCCCATAGACTTTTTAAAAATTGTTTTAAAGTTTAACAGGGAGTATGGTGAAATAGCTCCCAAGTGAAAATAGGTAACTTGTTTTCCTCTCTATAGGAGGCATCGGTCCAGCATTCTCTTAGTGCCCTTTACCTATGTTGGATTTCAGCTCTCATTATCCAAAGACTTTTTTGCCCTGCAAATGATAACAAGACTGGCTAGTTTCCAAAAGTCAAATTAAACTGCAATGGGGTTATAGGAAACGAATATCCCCTTGTATTGCACAAGGCTCCACACTTAAAAATGTGTCTGGTATGTTAGAAGATAAACAAAAAAAAATTGTTTTGAACCATGCTTTCAACCATGAAGAAAAAGGAAATATGCTGAGTGTCTGGAACTTTGCATTTTATGCTCTCTTAAATCATAGCAGCAATATAACTGCAAGAATAAAATGTTGAATAAATTTACTTTAGAAAGAACATTCTTTTGTAAGATATTTTTTAAACTAAAAATGATAAGAGGAACATTTCTTGCCAAGCCACTGGCTGTAAAATATTTTCAAAGTAACGACAAAAGATTGCTACAGTGATAAACATGGGTCTCAAGAGAGCCCAGAGATCGCCACGCTGGCTCATTCTCCATTGTCTGCCACTATTTAGGTAACTGTTGGAGACCCTTGGGATGCTGGATCCAAATATTGACTCCTAATATTAACAGTGCTTAGGACCGTTCAACTGATTAGTTTCTGCTGTAGGACCAAGAAGAACTAACTACTTTGCTGTAAATGTTGCTCTTCAAGTTGTCATATTTGAATTCACCCCCAAAGGCCACCTTCCTATATATAACCCCGTTCTAGACTTTAGAAAATTTGCTTGGAAAGAGCCTTCATACATTCATAGATTGAGACAGAAGTTCCAGCAGCAGTTCCAAAGGGTGAAGGGGTTAGGGATGTGCCAATGTCAAATCTGCAAAATAAGGCACAGAGAGTTGATCTTTTTGCCACCTTGTTTATTCATGAATCATGGAGTTGCCTGATATCACCTGGATAATTTGCCCATGAAGACAGTCTTGGAAGCCATCAAAGGAAGTTGACTTTATTGATCTATCATATTGCTTTGGATCTTGAATACAGTGAGCTTGGTTATGAGCTTCTGATGGTGTGTAGTATTCAAATTTGAAATGGACAAGGGTGGCTTGTATTTGGAAAAGGCACCCTCTCTGTCTCTTGGTTATTCCTTAAACAAGCTATATTTTTCCCTAGGCTTGCACTGTAACTGTGCAGACTCAAGAGAACACGAGTTTGAGTTAAAGACGTATTAAAGAGGTGGCAACAGGATGCATTGACCAAGCATAGGCAGAGAAAACCAAAGGAGTTTGTATGAAGTCAGCTATCCTGGAAGGATGTTTTGACACAAGAGCATAACTGAGAGAAGAAATTGTCTTATGTCAGCAGCCTGCAGAAGTGGAACGAAAGGTAGCAGTTGCAACTGAAGATGTGAATAGTGGGACATTTCAAATGGAAAGACAAGGAATCCAATGTGTGCTGGAGAGAGCTCACAGCAACGTTGGGTGGGGAGGGGAGGAGGCTTGGATTATCATATCTAGTTACGTTATGAGGATAAATTTTAACATTACAACCACAGAAAAAGTGCAGGGAAGAATGCCAAGGAACAATACTTTCAGAGTGGCCTGATTGCATCCTTGGCAGTAAGGAAGCAAGGCAGTCACCACAACAACTGCAGCTTAACACTGTGTAAGGGAAGCTGGTTGGCAAAGCTCTTGAAGACCCGAGAGACAACAGAGTCACCAGTGATTACTTTGCACTTTAATCACTCTTGTATTTTTCAACTATCAGAAATGAACCAAAAAAGCATAAGAAACAGGATGTCATTGGGCCACTTTCCTCAATGCCTGAATCGTGCCGTGTATTATTGAAGGGTATGCATCCCTGAAATCAGAGAGAAAAAGTGTTTTGGGAGTGGGGTGGGCGCAAGATCATCAGCTATGATCTGAGCAGTCTTGACACGCTTGAAAGACAGGGTTGCAGTTTCAACTATCCTGATGCATAAGGTGATTATTTTGGAAGTATTAGTCTTGAGGGGAATCTTGAGGCTTCCTGTCTGAAACTGTTTCCAGTGCTTGAAGACAGAACTGTGCAATAGGAACTGAAGAAGTGGTGGTAACATAACTATAGCCTGCCATTGTGAAGAACTTGATGCTGCTGTACCAGAATGCCTCTTTTTCTTTCTGCCTTGCTTGGTATTGGAGAGGTAAACTACTTGGAAAACTTTGAAGCTTTCTTAGTGCTGATAATAAGACAGCAGAGACCTGGGGACTCTCTGCAGATGGGATAATTCAATCTCTTAAAATGAAAAGGTACTGCCTGATTGTTCTGGATGGGACACGTGGCTTGGAGAAAGATGAAGCCTAGAGCTTTCACATCTGCTATCTTTAAAGCTTGTTCCCAGAGAGGAGCTCAAAGACTAGAAGAACAAGTGCAGCGAGCCTGTTTAGTACACAACTTGCACCGCTTACAAGTGTCTACTGAGCGTATCGATCTTTGGATCAATGGCGTTTAAAAGGGTGGGAAATTAACATTTGCTAAGAAATTAACACTGAAAAAAATAACATTGAAGGAAGTAGAAGGCAATGAAGAAACAAAGGAGGAGAGGGAGGATGAAACACTGCTGATACAGTCTATTAGTTCACAGACAGTCCACAAGTACCCTTGAAAAAGAAATGTGTTTTCTGACACACATCGGGGCAAATAAAACTTTGTTTTGCTAGCATTTTTATTTCCTCTCTCTTTTTTGCTTAAAAATTTAACAACAACAACACAACAACAACAAAACTCCTGAATAATCTCTTAGTTAAGGATATGGTCTTCCTTTGCTCCATTAACAGATTCCCAATAGACTTCCCTCACCTCTACTGATTTATTTTGGACAAAAATATTGAGATGTTTAGAATTTGGTGTCCTTAAATTTAAACGCATATTTACATATACTCGTGAGCTGTGCAATGTTAATTTGCTGCTGTGCCATTTGCATTTTGTTTCTTACACTGGGAATTGTTTATCTCTTTGGCTTTCAGTGTTTTGTTGATGCGCTATTTGTGTAAATGAATAATAATGAAAAAAAGTAACTTGGGCTTCCAGTTCTGCTATGCTTTCGTATCAATGGGTATATTTGGCCTGCAGCATAGAAAATGATATGAATTGAGCTTTTGCAGAATATACAGTGGAGGGATATGAGGGCAGAGGGGAGATAGATATAACTCAAGGCAGGTTATGTTGCTAAATAATAATTTTTTAGTCCATGCTGGCTGAAATTCCCACTCTTCTTTCAATACTGCAGTATTTCAAGTACACCTCTAGAATACTGAAGATAGAAACATCAGCCATCTTTCAGAGTGAACTGTGAACTTTGGGATTGTTTGCACTATTAAAATGACTAGGATCTGATTTCACATGGAAGGAAACATTTATTGTCTAATCCAACACGTGAAATGCATGTGTGATTGCCAAGTGTTGTTTTCTTACTGATGGCTGGAATATTGACTTCAGATAGAAATAAACATTATTCATTTGGTTGGTATGAAAATAGCTGCCGTGCCTGCATCCAATCAGGAAACTTGAATAGTTGTGATCAACAAGAAGCAAAAGTGGGCTGACCTCTTTTGCCAACCTCACGATAAAACCACGATACTTCGTAAACATGTTCTCCTCTCAAACAATCCATTTTAATCAGCATGATTAAAACATAGTTGCATAAATACTAGCATATTTCTAAACAGCTGTACATCTTTTCTATAGGGAAATTAATTTTCTTGTTTCCCTTTATTAATTTGGGAATCTTACTTCTTTTTTAAAAAAATGTATGTATGTAAAGCTATTAGCAAGCTCAGCTGGAAATCTATTTAGCTATTCTGAATTCAGATTATTTTCACTGAAGCTGCCAATAAAAAATGCTTCTATTCATGGAAATATCTATTTTATTCCAAGAAAGGAAGAAAGATGGGGGAGGAGGGGAAGAAGATGAAGGGAAAGGGAAGGTGGAGGAAAGAAGAAAAGGGGGGAAAACAACCTTGGAAAATACAAATAATTTTAACTGGATTGTTGTGGTTTAGGACTTGGTTTAGGACAAACTTGAAAACTGTAAAACTTGTGGACTTCAAGTCGCAGAATTTCTCAGCCAATCATGCTGAGGAATTCTGAGCATGGCTGGCTGAAAAATTCTGGGAATTGAAGTCCCCAAGTCTTAAAGGTGCCCAATTTGGAGACCCCTGGTTTAGGAACTCACGCTGCTGTAGTGCTACCTTGCCAATTTAGTCTTTTCCAAGTGTGTTAGAAGTCAAGCTCTCCAGGGTCTAGTCTGGCTAGAAATTCTGGTAATTGCAATCCCTACACAGCCAAACGGCTTCAGGATGGGAAATGCTAATGTACATAAAAGGTAAAACATATCTTTTCACTTAATAAATTACCTAAAACTCCTAGAGAAAATTTAACTAGTTTTTTTCCCTTTTTAGTTCTGAGAGAAACACCATTGGAACTGAATGTTACTTTGAAACTTGGATGCACACATACACTCATAGCAACCAAATAGGAACCAGGCCGATGCTGAGGCAACTATTTAGCTGCTGCAATGTCTCCCAACCATGGCAATTTCCAGATGGACTTTAACTCCTATATTTTTCCATCTAGCCTGATCTTTGCCGGAAATTAAATCTGCACATCTGGAATTTGCCACGGCTGGGCAAACCTTTACAGCCTCTTAGTAGTTTAATAAAAGTTACTTTTAATCTTTTGTTACATTGGGGGTATGTATAGCTTTATTTATGTTTGTTCTATACAATCCTTATATCCATAATGATGAGACTGACAGATGATTAATGGCCCCAGAAATGTAACATCTGCATTCTTTTATAACTAGCCTGCACTACAATCACATTTTGGTGACAATGCCAATCAAACACTTGCTGAATTATTTTGTTAAACCCAAAAGTTGTTAACTCCCCAAACTGAGTATTGCAAATTTTTTGAACAGTCCAGAAGGACAATGAAGCAATTTCAACATTAGTTCCTCTGATGCAAGCCACAGTTTTGTAATCCAAAGAACTGACCATATTTTCATTATCAAAATGAATGTGAACTATCAATCACCATAGTAGATACATTCATAAAGTCAAGCTGTACCCATACCACCTGCATATCTTGGCTATTTTTTGTGAATGTTTAAATGTTATACAATAATGTTTAATGAAGTTTCTTGGACTTCTCTCTGTCCAGAATGAACAACTCTGTCAATAAAATTTTCTCAGACCAGAACTGTTTAAATACAAGTTTGAAAGAAATTTGCATCCCAAATGCTGCTCATCTTTCTTCTACTTGTCATTCCCCAAGTGTTTTTACTGATTAGATTTTCGACAGATGGAGAATATATTCTTTTTTTTTTTGCAGAAAACATCTGGCAGGGCCATTCTGACTGCCTTGTAACATTTGTCTCTAGTGGTACTCAAAAGCCTAGACCTAAAATAACAACTTTGGCAATTGCTTTCCAAGTTTTATCCCAGACATTAATCTGATATCACCATCTTTCAATTTAAGTTCTATTCGAGTTCCTGATTTTCAGTGATATTAACACCCATCTTGATTTTGGAATTAATTTTGGTAATCTTTACATATGAATCTGGAGTTGGATGGTTAATCAGGAACTTTCAAATCTATGTTCCCTTATCAATTTTTATATTAGGTTTACAAGGACTGCACTGTGAATGTTAAAAAAACCCAAAGTTTTCTGTCATAAGAAGGATAATATGTTATGATGTCTGATGGCTCCCTCCTGTGTTAGACTTCCATCAGCCCCAGTCCATATCATTAATGGCATATAAGCCCATCTACTTACAGTATAAGCCAACCCTTAATTTTTTTTTTAACCAAAGTATTGAGAAGGGACAAAGAAAAAAATGAAAAGTAATCAAGTTCTATGACATTGTTTGAATGGACCAACAATTAAAATTGTTAGAAGTAAAAAGAAGGAATATAAAGTTGCTTTATTTGAGCAAGGGAAATATAGATATGTTTCTGGTAATCCTTAATAGTCCTTTGCCGATAACAGGACTGAAATGACAATGTTTTATGAGGGTTTTTTTAGAGAATAGACATGGGATATGAGAAGAGATCTTTTGTTTTATTTTAAAAGGAGGCAATAAGTTAACCCTCAAGCTTCCTCCTTCCGTTATATATTCAAGATGGACAGTGTTTAATATTCATATGTCATGTATATGTAGGGGTGTACGTCTATACATATGTTGTATATAGTATGTATATGTTGTATATAGTATGTTTAGGTGTGTGTCATCTATGTGTTCACTTTGAGAGCGGACAACTACATTTCATTTTTGATGTGTTTTGTTGTGCCACATATAAAAAATGACAATAAAGGTTATCTTATCTTATCTATTAGAATTGTTTATACTTGTGATGAAGATTGGAAATCACTTCTTTATATACTTATTTTGTTTCTCTTTGCTACATTTTCTTTCTTTTTGGCACTTTCTACACTTTTTATATTCTTTCTTTTAGTTTGTATTACATTTATTGTTGTAATTATAATCTTTAATAAAATTACTACAATCAAAATACTCTACCACCTGCAGACAAGCTGACTCTCAACATTTTGTGTTTTGATTTGCACAATTGGCTCATCCTGAGACAGTGATGGGCAACAAGGAACACAAGTCTATTGTAAAACCATTCACACCAACCAAGTGCTCCACTACCAAAGCAACCTCCAACTTCCACAAGGGAAGCTAAGTACATTATTTAAACAAGCAAAAACATACTGCAGTAACTCTGAAAAAGGAAACAGGTCACTTATAGAACATCTTCTAACAAAACGGATATCCACACAACTTCATCAAACAATGCCTGACCACTCAACCCAATATAGCACAACCAATATAAGTTGCAAAAAGAATTACACTACCATAAATCAATAACATCTCAGAAACCAGCAACAGACTTTTGCAATCACATGGCATCACTGTAGCATAAATCAACTAAAGCCCTCCAAAACTTCCTAAGTAAACCAAAACACCCAGCAGTCCCATAAGGAGAAACACTCATATATAACATACAATGTAAAAATTGCAACAGCCATTACTGTATGTAGGATAAACAGGTAGAAGACTAGCAGAGTGCATTCATGAATGCCAACTAACAGAAGACATGAAAATCTCTTAATTTCACAACATATGGACAGACGTGACCATAGTTTCAATTGGGAAACTGTGAATAAACTAAGCCAAGTCCAAAAATGCCAGAGAATTCTGACAAATCGGCTATCAACAGGCACACAGACATAAACAACATGTACATAGCATTGAAAGAGACAATCAACAAGCCAACAAGGAAACAAAACCAGCAAACACCAAGGTTAACATTAGACTAACAATCAAGAAGCAAAGCATACCAATCAAGGAACTGCTAAACAAGCTAACAGCCCAACCAAAGAACCATCAGGACCACTCCCAGAAAAACCGACAGTGCAAGCCCATGGAATATAAAGTTAGAGCAAACTCCACACCCTACTAGCCCTGATTTTACCTAGTTTGGTAATGAAACATCTGCAAGAAAATCACCAAGCTCAGAGAGTACAAAGGATTCCAGTATAACCCTGAACTACAAATATTCTCTTCTATAGGTTAATCTCTGTATAATCCATTTTCATGGTACTTTCGTGGTATATACGGTATGTGAAAATGTAAATACTATAAAAAATATTACTTTATATACCTACAGATAAGATATCCACGGATAAGGCAAAGCCAATTTTGGGGGTGTATTTGGGCACCAAAAATTCTTGTCTTATTTATGAGTATATATGGTAATCCAAAAATAACTAGAAGATATTTGAGATATGTATATTTAAAGAAAATAATGCTTTAAAAAAATCCTTAAAAGGAGGAAAAGATAAGCAGTCCATAAGTGCTTCATTTCCAAACATTTCAAAATCAGTCATGGGGTTGTTGTTTTTTTTACACAGCTAAACAAATCAGCTCAATTCTTTTATAGTACAAGGTTAGACTCATATTTGCAGTGACTCACATTACATGCTCAACAGATATTCTAGGTTCAACAGAAGGGCAAATCATGTATAACATTTTAAATTATAGGTTTATAAATTCCAAGATTTGTGGCCAGTGCATTTTGAAGCAGGGACAATAATTTCTCTCACAATGACAAATAGTGCTAGGTTTGTGCACCAACAGCTTTTCATGAACAATATTTAATAATTCTACTATGGAGGCTTTTATATACATTCTAGTTTTATATCATAAATTATCACAAGAGAGCATCAAAAATGGCAAATAAATGGTTAAATATTAACCCCTGATTACTCTAGTCTCTTCCTAGTATTCATCATGGCTAACAAATTTCCAGTATCTGCAGGTAGGAGATGCTTTTATGTACAATAATAAACATTCACACCAATTCAGTGGCCCATTTAAAACCAACATTATGGACAGGAGAGATGTGATGTCACCAAGTCTTTAAAGATATTAAAGATCTCTTTGTCATCCAGTTCATCAGGCATGTCTTCTTCAGAGCCAATTTTGATATCTTTTGCATTATTTGGCAACTTTCTACCTCCCCCCCCCCATGGTCAATTAATGTAGGGGCAGCTGATACTGTAACTAAGGCATGCTCTTTTTGGTTTTTCCAAAGATCTCTTCTACCAGATAGTTCACGATTCAGGCGCAGACCAATATGGATACTGGTTCAAACACTTTAGGCAGATTTTGGAATTTCCCCCCCTCAGCAGGGATAATTTTCCTTACCTGACAGTATCTTTTTTAATGGTTGTCTTTCAGTTTTTGCCTCCTGGCAAGGTTGATGAAGATATAACTCTCCAGGTGATGTTAAACTGTATCTTCAATTCTCCATCACTGACTAAAAGTTATAGGCCGTATATTTCCCAACTTTGCTGTGTAATATCCTGTATCAGATGCTTATATCACTGATAAGCACGTGCCAATGGCTTTAAACACCTGTTTAGGCTTAGCCTTGAGGGTGTTTAAAGTAATATCAACTTGGGGTATAAATTATGATACTTGCCAGTATACAGAACATTGGAGTACAAAGGGAAAACCTGCTGACAGGCAGGAAGAAGAATTTTAAACTCTGCCACTGAATAAAGCAACGCACGCTAATACATTTTCAATATGAATAGTAAACCTTTAACTAGTTTCAGAGATTGGTGGCAGGCCCTCTCACTAGTGAAGACTGAATGCTGTACCTTGATCCCTGCATTGATGTATGATGCTATATATTTTTGCTACTTATTTTAAAGACACCTTGAAATTGGAAGGATTCTTACAAAGGGGAATGAGCTTCCGAAATGTATTTACTCCCATGAAGAATATCAAACAGTCTTCACTAAAAATTAATTTTATTCAGAGAATGAAAATCATACTATATAATCAGGTTAATAGAAACGGGAAATGCAATAATTTAAAACCACAAAATGGAAAAGAACTACTTTTTCTTTTTCTGAGATGTTACCACAACATATTCCTTTTATTTATCAGTGTTATCGGAGGAAGGAAAGAGTATTACAATGTAATATTGTTAAGTCGTTTTTACTTGACAGCAGAGTAAAGGACAGAATTTGCATACAAACACAGGCTGAAAAAGAATTTATACATATCCTTTCCATAAAAGCAAAAGTTCCATACTATCCATTGCTGGGATTTGTTTTTCTGCTAAAGTAAGTTTAAAGGAGGCTCTAAGGTGTTGTTGTTTTTTACACACACCCCCTTTTGGCTTGATACTATCTGGTAAATGAAAATACTTAAAAATATCTGATCTCTGAATTATTTCCCAAGCTAAATACTAAAAAAAGAAAGAAAAAGAAAATTGAGGTTTGAGGTAGAAAGGTGGTCATGGCTCTCCTTTTCTGCAAAACTTCTTTTCCTTCTCAAAATATCTATACCAAAATATATTTCTTTCTTGATGAAAAATCCACATAGTAACCTGCAATCTGTTTCTGCTTCCTACTCTGGGCAACTCCCCCCCACCCACTCCCCGCTGCTGAAAAAAATAATACTTTTAGATAGCACTTTGAATCATTTGATTATATAACATATATTAGCTAATTTGACCCTCATAATACCTCTAAGCATAGTTACTACTATTACTGCCTCCGTACTGGAGATGAACAATGATAAAACGTGAGTGGTTACGAGACACCATCCTCCGCATCACCCCGAGATTAATGCTTCTTCTACTGCAATGTCATTTGGGATACCACATCAAATTCTGCTAGGACTCACCTTGTAAATGATAACATAAAATATTGGACAGGCCCGTTAATAATACTCAACAGTGGAATTTATCCAACACTATTTCGGTCCTTTCAATATGATTATTGCACACATGCAACATATGGAAGAATGAGTACTTTGTAATGAGAGCAAAGGGCCATGCAAAGCCACACAGGCAGTGGGGAAGGAATCAAGCCCAGCTACTCATCATAAACAGTGACCAATTTTATCTCCTCAGCTGGCTCTACCTTGAAGCGCTGACTGTTAAGAGAATCATTTTAAAAATGTACAATGCTATTGATTAAAGGTATCCAGCCAATCTTTCTGGCACAAAAGCAGAGCAATTAGTACTAAAGTAGTCTGAGTTCCTTTCACTTATGTACGCTTCCAAATTACAATTACCTCAGGACTAGATTTCATATTTGAATAGGGTGATAGACATAAAATTTGGCACAATACGATGACCATGTCTTCGCCACAGAAAATAAAAATGGCACATATTCAGAATAATTGTATCAGGGTAAAATGCAGGCCTAACCAAAAAATTTAAAACAACAAAATCTGGAAGAAAAATCATTCCACATTCTGTGCGGGAAATAAATCCATTAAAATACTACTTCAGTGCCAACAGTTACTGCAGCTGAGTGAAGTTAGTGGGGGGGCAAAAATAGAGCCCCGTCTGCCTAATAGATAGCCAAAAATGGCATTTGTCAACATTAATCCTGCAGTTCATGAGAATCTGATCTTTTGCCCATGTTTTCGGACTCTTAGGCTAAGTATAAATGACCTGTGCAGAAAAAGCAGCGTGTCAGAAGAGAAGGATCTTGAAAAGGTAAATGCAAAAAGCCAAAAGGAATGTATAAATGTAACTCTTTGCTCCAAACTCTAAAGGCAATTCACTTTAGCAATATCAAAAAAGAATGGATATAAATCCCTACCATCCTCTTTCCTGATGCTGCATAATTATATAAATCAAAGTACATATGCATAACCATTTCCAAATACTCCACGGTTTGTTAATTTACAGTTGCATAGAGAGGGAAGAAGGGAAAAACACACACAATAATATAAAACACGACATCCTCGTCTTTGGGTAGTTCAAGTGTTTTCTTATTTGGGATAAGAATACACAGAGCTGAACAGCAGGTTACAAGGTCCCAAGCAGCCATGTGATTACTGGAACTTGTGATTGGCACTGGTTGAGCTGAAGTTGGGAAGAGCAGGTGATCTTCCAGAGAAGATGTTCACATCGCCTGAAGGCAAGAAACAGTAAGAGAAGAGAAACTGAGGACCATATTTTGAAGAAACAACAGCTTCCTTCAATATCAGCTAGCCGAGTTAAATTATCTAAATGCGTCACATTTGCTAAAAAGACAAAGATAGCAAAAGCGCACAACACATCTTACAAGAATGCATGCCTAACTTTTGCCCTATCATGTCCCCCCTCGTCCTTCTCTTCATTAAACTAGACATACCCAATTCCAGCAACCGTTCCTTGTAAGTTTTAGCCTCCATTCCTCTAATCATCTTTGTTGCTCTTCTCTGTACTCTTTCTAGAGTCTCAACATCTTTTTTACATCGTGGTGACCAAAACTGGATGCAGTATTCCAAGTGTGGCCTTACCAAGGCATTATAAAGTGGTATTAACACTTCACGTGATCTTGATTCTATCCCTCTGTTAATGCAGCCCAGCATTGTGTTGGCTTTTTTGGCAGCTGCATCACACTGCTGGCTCATATTTAAGTGATTGTACACTAGGACTCCCTCTCCCCTCTTTTTTTACAAGTCCCTTGTCAAAAGTGTCTTGAACACCTGTGTAAAAGCCAACAAGGCACACAGACTTTGGGTGCAAAAGGGCTGACATAGAAACCTTGGCCCTAAGGAATGGCAAGATGAGTGAGAAGCAATTTTGTGGGCAACTGGTCCTGGGCGCATTGCTGCAATGAAATATGCACTGAAGTTCAAGTTTAGAAGAATATATCTATCCTTGAATCGTTAATACATTTTTTTTGTGTATGTGTATGCGTTTAATCTTTATTTTTTCTCCATACGAATCTAAGAAAATTAAAACAGTGTTTCCTTTTCACCATCTCTGAAATGCAGAATCAGATCTATGATCCATGGAAATCAAAGTAGCATGAAAATAGATTTGGTGTGGTTTTGTGCTACAGGTAAAATAATATGGTAAAATAGTAAGATAGGATGAGGTCACTCATTCCCACATGCTGCACATTTTCAGCCAGATAACCCTTAACATGCACAAAATCCTGCTTATCTCATATTCTGCAAGAGGGCAGGCAGGGCCTTAGGGAAAAAGACATTTTAAATCTGTGCATTTGCCCTAAGGAAAAATGAAACAAAAAGGTTCTGTCCCATCAGAACCTATTGAAAAAGCATTCAAATGTTTCATACCTGTGATTTGCCAGCAAGATTTGCTGTAAATAAGAAAACAGAATGATTAGTTGTCATAAAATGCAGTCTCAAAAGATTAAGATGTAGCTATGCTGTATGCAGAAAAACAATCTATATCCAACACTTTTTTTACAAATCTGTCAGAATTCCTTCCCATAAATCCTAAGCACTCCATCAACCGTTTGATTATAACATAAAGTATTTGCACACGTCAAATTTGTTAGCATATAAATTTTTAATAGTCATATTTAATGAACTGAATTCAAATAGACAGGTTTACATTAGTGCTATAACAACACATGGTGGTGACAGAGAAAATATATGGACTATCACTCAAACAAATGACACATGTTTAAATTTAAATCTAGAGAGTGGAGAACAGATAATTAGGCAACCATAAAAAAACAATGCCAACATGGACATCAAAATGATAAAAGCAGCATCATACTTCAGGCACTGCCACTTTCACAGGGGTATACAAAAGGGGCAGGTTGCAATGGTGCAACACTATTTTCATTGGTCATCCTTTTCCTGCAGAATGGAATAAAATGGAAATAAACCTCACTTAAATATTCTGCATGATGATAATCCCAAATTAAAAGGCAACACCTTATAGCCACCCCCACTTTGTGAAATTTGACATTGGTACCCAATTGTAACTTTCATATTTCACTCTTTTTCTTTTTCTTTTTACAAAAACACACATGCATGCTGGCTGCTGGCTCCAAATATACAGAACTAATTTGGTGTTAGTTCATTAAATTGAAGGTGATCTAAACGTTCACAGGGGCTTGTGTTCTATAGGAAAGAGTGAACTGGATTAAACAGGCATTCTGCTAGAAAGCTTCCCCCCTTAGCCGTCCTAAGGTCTCTCATATCTTCAGGCCTCTGACACAATAAATCCAGGACTAGCCTGAGATTTTATGAAATAATCATAAAGGTAAAGGTTTCCCCTGTCTAGTTGTGTCCAACTCTAGGGTGCAGTGCTCATCTCCATTTCTTAGCCGAGGAAGCCAGCATTGTCCAAAGACAATGTTATATTCCCACTAAAGTGGCTCCTCTTTATCTACTTGCTTTTGCATGATTTCAAACTGCTAGGTTTGAGCTCTGGGGCAAGTAACAGGAGCTCACCCTGTCACGCAGTGCTTGGGTGTTGAACCTGGGCTGTCAGCTTTCCAACTGACAAGCTCAGCAATCTTTAACTGCTGAGCCATCATGCCATCATAAACAATCATATTTCTATCCTTGCTAGTTGACTTCATTTACTTTGCTAATTTGTGATGCTATGACATGAAATGTATGCATCATCTTCAAGCTGATCCATAAAGTATCTTAAAATGGATGATGAGAAGTGTAATGAACTAGATCCAGAATCCCAATAACTTGCACCCATTTTCATTTTTTTTTTCTCAGAGATAAGTTCTCCCATCTCCAAACAGAGAGGAGGGAGAATTTGCAGTCTTGCCCACCACAACTTCTTTTTGGTTTTATCACCTCCGGAATCAACAGCAAAGCATGGCCTTCCTATTCACTAGCCCTAGAGGAAAACATGATGTTACAAGTGATATACAGATAGTCCTCAATTTAAAGTCATAACAAAGCATGTGCCCATCACAATCTTAAGTCGTGATGGTCATAAATAGGTTTTATGACCATTTTTGCAGTGAACACAATGGTTATTAAGCAAATCAATGGTTTGCTTGGGTGTGGATTTGCCAGAAATCTGAAGAAATTACCATTTTTTGACAAAACCATCCAAAAATGTCATGAGTCTGCAGTCCACTTGCCAAGCATCCAAAGTTCAGTTATGTGGCTGTGTGGAGGGAGGTGATATCAGAACTTTGAGTTTGGGTCCTAAGTAAACCCCAGGTAGGTCCATCAGAACTTTGGACATTTATAAGTTGAGGACTACCTGTAATGTAATGTACACTGGCCGTATGTGGCTATTGACATTCTATATACACAGGCTGGAAAGCCTGAATGGGCAGTTTTCCAGAAGCAGATATCACTTAGTGATTTTATTATGAAAGATGAGAGGACAAGACAACGGTACTCTTCTAACTCTACGCAGTTTTGTTTTAAATGTATCTGTTATTGTTATAACCTGTAAGAGGTTTTCTAAAAAGAATCCATATTAGGCAAAATCATTCAACAGACTAGAAGAGAGAAAAAATAGAGAGACCTTATTTTTCAAGCCAGTGTTATTTTTAATAAAACGAGTCTGATTCTAACCATTCATTTTCTGCAAGGCTGAAGAAATTGACAAGTTAGCATCATTAAAAATGTATTGCTAATTCAGTATTTCCAAGAAATTAGAATGGATTTCACATACAGCAGGGGTGTCAAACTCAATTTCATTGAGGGCCACATCAGCATTGTGGTTGCCCTCGGGGGGGGCAGATAGGTGTGGCTGGGATGGGTGTGGCCTACTGAGTAGGTGTGGCTGGGTGGGCATGGCCTACTGAGTGGCCAGCTCGACATCACTTGCTTCAGGGATGCCTGGGCAGGACTGGGGCAGATCTGAGGGTCTCCGGCAGAGGAGGGTGGGACTGGAGTGAGTGCCGGGACATGGTCCCTCCCACCCTCCCTCCCTTCCTTCCTCTGTTCCTTCCTTCCTCCTTCCCACTCTCCATTCCTTCCTCCCTCTGTTCCTTCCTTCGCCTTCTCATCTCTTTCCTTCCCCTGCACTCAGGAAGGGGTGATGGGATGGGGAGAGATTGACAGCACTAATATGCTGCTGCCGCCCATTCTTATACCACGTGGGCAGTCCCATTGAAAGGGATGCCTCGTTGCTGCGAGGCTGGAGATGCTGGTGGGGTGGGTGGTGCTGATCTACAACTTCGTTGCATCCATCAAAGCCAGAATGCGCTTAGCCTAAGATCCATTGGAACCAGCAAGGAACTGCCTCACCGCCTGTCCTGACCCCCAGGTGTGCGCACAGGAGACGGCCAGTGTTGGCATCCTGGTAAAGTCAGCCTGCAGGGCAAGACAGCCAGCAGGGACGCTGGATTCCACTTGCGTGCGCACCCAAGGGACAGGGCGGGGCTGCTCTGTGGATTTAACGCTGAGCACGTTCTGGCTTTGATGGATGCAACCAGGTTGTAGATCAGTGCCTGGTCGGCCTGGGCCAGTCCGAGGTGCAGCGGGCCAGTCCTTCGCTCTTTTCAGAGCAGGTCCCCGGGCTGGACGGAACTATATGTCGGGCCACATCCGGCCCGCGGGCCTTGTGTTTGACATGTCTGACATACAGTCTCTCTCTTCTGGATCACCATGAAGCACCACAGCACTGTTACTCTTCTGAATGATCTTATTGTAAAAGTGTTCATTTCCTAAGATTGGGGAAGGATGCCCTCGAGTCAGTGTTAACTCCTGGCAACTCCCTGAAGTTTTCTTGGCCAGATTTTTTAGAAGTGGTTTGCCACTGCCTCCTTTCTAGAACTGAGAGTGACAGGCCCAAGCTCACTCCCTAAGGTGGGAGTAGAACTCATAATCTCCTGGTTTTTAGTCTGATGTCTTAACCACTACACTAAAACTGATTCTCTTGACATCTCATAATCTATTTTACCTATTAATCCATATATATACTGTTACATCAGAATATCACTGTACAGAATGTTTCGAACGATCTTTCATGTTAGCTGAAGTAAATGTTGTTACATCTGCCAAATGAAAACATGGGTCACTTAATTACTTTGCCTTCAATTTAATTGTTCTTTCGTTTAAATTAAGGACTCTTTGTGAGCGTGTTCTCTTTAAAGGAGAAATTGTCCCTCTTGGTTATGTCAATTTTCATCTTTTGTTCATACTAGGATACTGAGACCACTTTATTATATCTTCTAAATGTGGGTTTTCTTACAGTTAAGAGTTGAGATATGAAGAAATAAGTTTTACATTTTCAATTATCATCTTTTTTCAAGATGAAATGTTTCCAGATCCCTAAATCCAATCCTCTTGATTATCATTGTTAGCTTTCTTTGCATCTGTTTGGTTATATGAATCTTTCTCAAACTGTAGTTCCCAGAACAGGATAAAGTGGAGACAGGTGTGTTAGAAAGTCCAGATTAAGTCATTTCGGTCTTTAATCAATTTTAATGGAAGCTCTTGCCTCAATCAAGAAAGTACTCCTTAGAAAAATCCTGGGATAAACTTTGGGATGGTTTATTTAGAGTTATATGAATCATTTCATATATATAGTCTGCATCAATTTTGCATCTACTGAATTATAAGAATTGTAAGAATATTAATATGAGTTCTACAAATTAAGAAAGCAAGAAAATTCCCATTTTCCTATTCTACTTCCCTGAATGTGCCCATTTTAAATGACTTGTTCCTTAATATATGTGTTTTATATGTATACACAAAACCTTCAGCAGCTGGCTCAATTCTGCACTGTGAACAGAACAGAATTTCTTCTACAAAGTATGAAATAACAAAGAAGAGATGCTCTGAATAAATGCAATAAGGATCTCACACGCTGGTTAACATTCATATATTACAATATTTTGTTATTTGCACAAAGTAAATATTCTAGGGAGATACTTTCACTGTGATGCCCCTTTTTTCCCCTCAGCTGCCTGGGAGGCAGAGAGAAGTTTAATTTCCATTCTGATCACGTTGGATTACTGAATGAAGATGCCTTCGCTCTCCATACACTATGATTAGAAGAGCAAACCTTATCATTTAAGGAGTATCAAAGGCACAGAACTATTTCTAAAGTGGAATCAGTAATTTAGGCTTAACGCTGATACTTGAGAAGTTTGAAAGGAGCAGGAACTTCAAGGAAAAGATTTAGAACTCTTCCAAAGTGGGAGAAGGTTTCAGGTTTCCGTATTTTTTTTTCTCAGAGAGCCTTTTTACTCTTCCTGTTTTTGTGATTTGATTATTAAGCAATTACTGTGGGGTCTTAGTTCATGCTGAGTAAAGTAACCAGTTGCATAAAATTTGCAGATGACATCAAGCTGGCATGAATAGCCAACACTCCAGAAGACAGGCTTAAGATACAGAAGGATCTTGACAGACTTGAACATTGAGCGCTATCTAACAAAATGAAATTCAATGGTGAAAAAAGTAAGGCTCTACATTTAGGCAAGGAAAACCAAATGCACAGGTATAGTATAGGTGGTACCTTGCTCAATAGTAGTAACTGTGAAAGGGATCTCAGAGTCCTAGTGGACAATCACCTAAATATGAGCCAGCAGTGTGCTGCAGCTGCCAAAAAGACCCACACAGTGCTAGGCTGCATTAACAGAGGGATAGAATCAAGATCATGTGAAATGTTAATACCACTTTACAATGCCTTGGTAAGGCCACACTTGGAATACTGCATCCAGTTTTGGTCACCATGATGTAAAAAAGATGTTGAGACTCTAGAAAGAGTACAGAGAAGAGCAACAAAGATGATTAGGGGACTGGAGGCTAAAATATATAGGGAACGGTTGCTGAAATTGGGTATGTCTAGTTTAATGAAGAGAAGGACAAAGGGTGATATGATAGCAATGTTTCAATATCTCAGGGGCTGCCACAAAAGAGAGGGAGTCAAGCTATTCTCCAAAACACCTGAAGGCAGGACAAGAAGCAACAGATGGAAACTAACCAAAGAGAGAAGCAACCTAGAACTAAGGAGAAACTTCCTGACAGTTAGAACAATTAATCAGTGGAACAACCTGTCTCCAGAAGCTGTGAATGCTCCAATACTGGAAGTTTTTAAGAAGAGACTGGATAGCCATTTGTCTGAGCAGGAGGTTGGACTAGATGACCTCCAAGGTCCCTTCCACCACCACCATCATCATCATCATCATCATCATCATCATTATTTATAACTCACTGGTGAAGAGGCTCTGCAACTTATTTGCTTGAGTTAATTAATACAAGTAGTCCTCGATTTATGACAATTGAGCCTAACATTTCTGTTGCTAAGCGATAGATTTGTTAAGTGAGTTTTGCCTATGACCTTTCTTGTCATAGTTGTTAAGTGAATCACGCAGTTGTTAAGTTAGTAATATGGTTGTTAAGTGAACCAGCTTCCCTACTGACATTACTTGTCAGAAGATTGCAAAATATGATCACTGGATCCCAGGACACTGCAACCATCACCAATATGAATCGGATGCCAAGCATCTGAATTTTGAGCATGTGACCGCGAGGATCCTGCAATGGTCATAAGCATAAAAAACAATCATAAGTCACTTTTTTCAGTGCCGTGGTAACTTAGAACGGTCACTGAATGAACTGTTGTATATGAAGAACATTTTCAAAATATTACTTGAATGACCTCTACGAACAAATACCGCAACGCACAACACAAAATGTCACCCAATGAAGCTAAAAGATGGTGAATGATTTCATAAAGAGAAAGAAGAAATACTTCAATAGCTTAGAGAAAAATCTATGAGATTCACTGCCATAAAATCTAATGATTGCTATTTTAAATGACTACTAGATGGATTCGTGGAGGATATAACTATTAGAGTTGTAATAGCTATATATCAACTCTGAGTTCAACAGTAAAGAAAAGCCAGTGGCATTTTGTTATGTATCAAATTTAGTTAAACAATGGGATAAATAGGATGCTGGCTAGATAGACTTTTGGTGTTACTTTCTACATTTCACATACATTCAAGAGAGGAAATAAATGCCCTTCTGACTAAGGGAAAAAGTCAGTGCCATGCCATCTACTGAGCATAATGGACCTTTATGTTATTCCTGTGGGTGCCAGTTAATGTAATACAAAGCATTTCAGCCCATTATATTTTAGAAAGTAACAGTTCACTGTAAAGGGTCTTCCTGAAGGGACTCTGCTCTCATTAAATTTAATTTGTTAGGAGTCACAGTTATCATAGGCTGATTAGTAGGAACTGCATGCCATTAACCTGAGAAAAGAAGCTGTACATTAAAAATAGCTGTCTGTTGTTATTGTAATGTTTATTACAAACAAGGTTTTGCCTTTAACACAACCGGCAAGAGTTTTCCCATTGCTATAAAGCCTACTGACATTGCTATCATAGTTTGTCAACTTTGGGATTGCTGCTTTCTGCTCTTCATCACTCCATCTTGATCTTAGTTGTGTCTTCTTCCTTTTTTCTTGATCCTTATTAAGACTGCTTCATCCAGTCACCTCTTCCTGAACTAGCCTCTACATGACTAATCAAACACAAAATGTAATTCTGGGGGTGCAACTATTAACATGCACACATTTGTGCTTGGAACACTAACCAAACGAATCTAATGTACTCTAACCCAGGGATCCCCAACCCTCAGTCCACGTATCGGCACCAGTCCATGGCCTGCCAGGAATCGATCCACACAAGCAAGCGAAACCCCATCTGTGCACATGCGGAACCACACCCTCACCCAGTCTGCGGAAAAACTGTTCTCCACTGAACCAGTCTAACGTGATGCCCAAAAGGTTGGGGGCCGCTGCTCTAACCCACAGAAATATACATAGAAAACATTTCTACCTAAAGTAGAAATTCCCCTAGGATTTTCTAAGGAGACCTCTTTCTCTATGGAAAGAATAGAGATATTTGCTCCTATTTTGTTAAGGCCTGTCTACATTGGGTTCTCAATAAACAAAATAATATAGTTAACATTTTGTGAAATTTTGGGACCCGCATCTCAAAATTTCCAAAATTCTATTTAAAAAAAAATAGTGAAATTGCTTCAAATCCACCAGTCTGATAAGTTTTTAATCATTTACTTTAAAAAAAACCTTGCTGTGAGCATTATTTTAAGTGGCGTTCTACTTCAGTGTATCTTTTTTTTCTGAGCAGATAAGCAGATTTAAAGGAAAACTCTGATTGCAGTCATTAACTATTTTAAGGGATCCAAAGCATAATTATAAATAGATATGGCATTGAAAGCTTGCAAACAGAAAAAAAGGGGGGAAACAGTATCAAAAGGTGGTAATAATTCTGCTAATTATCTTTAATATTATCTTTAATATCTTTAAGGTTTTTTTGAAGTCCAACATCTTGCTTTGCAACATGCAATTAACTCCCCCTTAATTGTATTTGTTAATTAAAAGAACTATACCAATGAATTGGTTCATTTGTAATATCCTGAAGGACTGGGGGAAGACTACTGGATAAGATAGAAATGGTTGCCATTTCCTCTTTCATCTCTCCTTCAATCTCTCTCCCTTCCCAGTTAGACAAAGATACATCTATTTATCCAAAGTCTGAAAGCTCAAGTCTAAAGTCTCTGATATTGCTGTTCAAACATTGCCTAGCGTTTATTTTTAAATAACATAACCATTAGTATGTTTTCAGTGTACAAATAGGCTTTAAAGCCTGTTTTTAAGTTTCCTAAAGCATTTCAGGCACTATGTGCAAAGGTTAAATTTCACTGTAGGTTAACCATTTCACAGTTTTTGCTACAACCCCATGGAATTCTATAATTCCTGACCATTTCCAACATCAGAAAACAATTTTCCTTAATTGATCAATTCCAGGACAGAATTGAAAACAAGAGTTCAAACAAGATAATGATATGTTTCATGCAACCTATCATTTCCCACTTTAAACACCATAGAAAGCTGATTTCTTAAATTCTTGAAATGGCTTAGTCTGAAGGAAAGCATGTTTCTATCTTTCCTGTTTTTAATGATAATATAATGACTGTAAAATGTGAAATGAAGGTTACAGCTTAGAACAGAAAAGGACAAAGTGAGAAAAAAGTGAAAACTCATGTGGGACTCAATAATTGCTTTATCTAGACTTCACAGATTGGTGATTAATTGGCAGGCTAAGGGATCAGTTGGCATTCTGGGCTTACAAAAATTTGGGGTTCCTAGATAATACCAAAGCACATGCAGCACTAAAGTGCATTGAAAGCATGTAATCACTTGCTAAATTAATAGTATTTCATTAAATGCAACAAAGTTCATTAACTGAAACTCTGCATGGAGGGGAACAGTATTATAAACCTTCTTGACCCACCTACTTTTTTTTATTAAAGAGAAGTTGCATGAACAGAAACAACGTAAATTAGTATTTATGCAGAATTCTTGGCACATAATTTTGTGATACTTGCAATAAAGGTTAATTGTGTGCTTTCCTGCTGCTAGAAGACCTCTTCTTGGACACATGGCCAAGGTTATTAGGTATTCTACGTCAAGGATATGGATGTACACAATCATACAAATAAAAAACTATGTGACATACTGTGTATATCTTGTTACTGAATGATAGCATTTCAAACTAGTACAAGAATCAAGCTACAGGTTACATCAATTGCATAAAGTACATTTCTTAGAAGCTGGTTATATAAGATATTCTGCATATTAAAAAAAGCAACAAATCTGGATTAAACCAACACAGATTGCATATTTATCTAGATCAGGGGTGTCAAACTCGCCATGTATCGTGACTTTTTTCCCCTTGCTGGAGCTGGGGTAGGCACGGCTTCCGCGTGACGCACCCAGCCCACGGGGCTGCAGTTTGACACCCCTGATCTAGATAAAGTTTTTCTACAGTATGAGAAGATCCACCGTCCTCTGACCATACTGTTTGCTCAAGGTACCTAAGCTTTTTGGTGTTTATAATGTTCATCACTAGGCATTTTCTTCAACATGGGCATTAAGCAAAGCACGCTAGCAATGTTAAGTTGATGCAATGGGCTGTAAGAGTATTCTTGAGGAACAGGAGTGAACACAAAGAGAATGATGAGACAAAAAATAATTGAGTTCAAGGCAGTAATGTAATTTGAGAAACTGACTCACGACTTGAGTCTCTCTAGTTTTCATGAAAGTAAGGCAGGAATGGGGGAGGCCCATCAACACTTGCAAGGTTTATAACTCTAACTTAAAACAAAGGGTTCCTGGTTTAGTCTACCTCAAAGGGCTGACATTTGTTCTCTTTTCTTGGTGATTAATTAGCAGGCTAAGAGATCAGTTGACATTCTAGGCTTACAAAAATTTGGGACCCCCTAGATCAGTGGTGGCGAACCTATGGCACGGGTGCCAGAGGCGGCATTCAGAGCCCTCTCTGTGGGCATGCGCACCGTTGCCCCAGTCCTAGGCCTTCAGCTGGGTTTTATAAAATCTTTTCGCTTTAGGCCTCCGCCACTGTGTAAAAAAAAAGAAGGTTCAATCAATCAGTCAATTTCAACTTCTCGCGGGGAAAAAAAAAGATCTTGCAAAGTTGGAATTGATTGATTTAACTTTTTAGTCCCACCCAGTCTGCTGTTACCACCGCAGCCATGCCCACTCAATGGGCCACACCCACCCGGTACCCGACGATGCATAAGTGGGTTTTGGGTTGCAGTTTGGGCACTCCGTCTCTAAAAGGTTCGCCATCACTGCCCTAGATAATATCAAAGTACTAAGGCACACTGAAAATCTACACGTTGTATTATTGGCCATGAACAGCCCCATCTCTCTTAATCAAGGCCAGCCTTATTTATGCAGGTTCCGTATTCAGACAAAAATATTTATTTTTATTTATTAAATTTCTGTGTCATGCATCTCACTAATAAAGCAACTCTGCATGGCTTACAATGTAATAAAAAGTTAAAAAGTGCTAAATCAATATTAAAAAGATTAAAAGTTAAAAAGCCAAGATGTTGGGCAGCCTGAGGATGAGAATCTTCTCTACCTCATTAGCCACTCCCAATGTATCCGGTCCTATAGGGCTCCCAGGCCAAGCAACACAGCCAAGGTTTTAGGCGCTCCCTGAAGGACAGGAGTGTGGGGATGGATCTCACCTCCGATGGAAAAATATTCCAGAGGGATATTATCACTTCTGTGCCAATAGCAATTGACAGATTTTGCATCATGTCATTTAGAAAGCATTTTAATGTATATGCTATAAGAAATTTGTTTCAATTCTGTGGCATTTGTTTCAACAGGCTAACATAGCTAAATTCTGGAAATTTATGAATTTTTATAAGCTGTTAAATCATATACTTTTCCTCTGTAATGAAAATAAAAAAGGGTTTTTTAGAAACAAAGTTTCAGATCTTTATAGAGTAATGCATTGCCCTATGATATTTTTCTGAAAGTAACTGTTGCCAGTTGATTCCAGGCTGGAGAGAACATTAAATGATTGCCTTTCAAATAGGCAATTGTATTCAAGTTCAGCAGATTCTTGGTTTGGTATGTTGAATACTTACAGCGGCAAGCTGGAAATGTGCTATTGATTTGTTCCATGACCTCTGTTAAATCTGTGCTAGTATGATGAGGCGGGACTAGCAAGTCATCTACACCTAAAGAGAACAAAATGTGCAACTACTTTAGTAAAAAAGGAAATAGTATTTAAAATCCCCAAAGCTGTTTCTACCTACCCCTATTATCGTTATGTTTTTTTTAGAAAAAAATTAAAAAAGAATTTCACTAATTGAAATCTTTGATTTGTTATGCAAGAATGGCTCATTGATAATGGCTTGGATAGAGAGGAATAGAAATTAAAAGTATCAATTTAATCCCTTTTCTCATGTCTGAACTATAAAGCTTACCCACAATGGCTGTAATAATATTAGACAGAACTTTTACCAAGGCAATTAGCTGTGATAATATTGCAGTTTTATCAAGTAGGTGATACATGCAAAATGGCTCTGTATTTCAAGTCAATGTATTTATCAGAAAGCTTCAGTGCCCAAATGGCCAATGATCATTATAAAGGCCAGAACCTCCATATTTTGAATAAAGAAGAGAAGGAAAAAACGAAAAGCAGTAGTCCTGACTGCCAAATGACCCCATATAGATGATGCATGTTTCTTGCCTTCAGGAGCACAAAAGTATGGATCTTCCGTTATATGCCTCAAAGCTGAGGTAGCTGAAGGCAATGGTTGGCTCCTTGTTCTCTAGCTTCCCTAAGGCTCTATAATACTTCTGGGGTATTCATCTGCTTCTCTTTGGCCCAGCACTCATTTCATAATCTGGACTATTTTGTGGCTTGTAGAAGCTGATCTGTCTGTCCATCCATCCATCCATCCATCCATCCACATATTCAACCATCCATTCAACCATCTAGTCAACTATCCATCCATCCATCTGTCCAGCTACCTATTACCCATCCTTCTGTCCATCCATACTCTCTCGCCTACAAACTTACAAAGACTGCAAAAAACATACAAGTACTGGAAGGTTTGGCTTGGGCATTTACAATTTTTGAGGGACTGGCGCATGCATGAACATTAGTTGGGCAAATAATATTGGGGTCCACCTTTAATTTTTTTTTAAAAAGATTAAAAGTCACAGAGCCAAAGTTTTTCTTTTGCTATGAATATTGGCAGCATCATTTAGTGTAATTCCAGGACCTGCAAAAATGGGAACTGGGGCTTCTATGCAGCTCTAGGTTGTGGAAACATCTGTAATAATTTCAGAGCTTGACTGGAGAAAGATGCAAACAGAATATATCCTTTTCATAGGCATTTTCAATATCAATGTTTGTACTTAATTAAAAAGTTCAACCTCACTCTTTTAAAGTTATTTTTAATCTCAACTATTAAAATAAAATCAAAGTCATCTATCATCATGAGGTAACCATAACACAGTAATTGTTTTACTTGTCACGCCTGTGGCCTGACTTTAATGGGATCATTTTACAATTGTTGAACATTCAGTAGTGATATATTCAGTTGATGGGTTTTGGTTTGTTCATCATTTTATCTACTTAGCTCTTACATTCTTCTTAATATTTCATTGTTTCATATTAAATTTTTGTAAGATGCCCAAAGGGCTTTACAATGGTTAAAACTGCTTTATAGCGGCTAAAATGATAAATGAATAAAGTTTTTTTCCTAATTTCAGAAAAGTTATGAATCTTTCAGCCAAAGTATGAAACTTTGTTGTTTTGAATAACAAATTTCATACAAGTAATTATACTTTTTCCTAAGAATAAATTGAATACCTGACCCGAATAATAATATATTACACTAAGCAGTTTATGTAGTATATTCTTACTTGGTTCTTTGTACATTAACTTTCTAATTCTAAGAAGAAATGCTCATGGCATCAAAGAAAAACATGTATCTCTGTTATTGCATTAGGCAAACTGTGTGTGTATGGAGGGGGTTTGAGATAGAAATAGGGTGGTCCCATAAGTCAAATTTCAACCTGAATATACAATGGCAAGATATCTCAGATCACAGCATACATTTAATCTTATAACTAAATAGGCTTTGGAAACTCATTCAAGGGAAATATAACACTACTAGCTGTGCACTAATTAGTGACTTACCTGTCTGATTAAACTGTGAACTAGCATCCTGATCAGATGAATATCCCAGGGTGGATTGCTGAGGTGATGCATTAGAACAACCTCCATTAACCCTGGAATCTGTTTCAGGCTATAAATTAGAGGTGGAAAGAAGTTAATTTGAACATACCAGAGCATACATTAAATATCTGATCAAAGTTAATAAAATGGATTTTATAGTAGTCAATATCCAGGATTGAAATGAATCAGATCCCATAAAGCAGAGCAAACTTTTGATAGAGATACAGTAGGTTTTATTCACTGAACCTGCTGGTTCTCCCCATATTCCACAGTCATGCTGGCAATTGGTTTGTTCAGCTGGCAATCAACACATGTATCGGACTTTTAACAGACTTCATAACAGTTTTGATATAAGCTGAAGCCTGTGTTGGCTTTTGCATTTTTGGAACATTTCAAGGATGTGTAGAGCCAAGAGTCAGAATAGAGCAGAATAACATCCAATGTAAGTGACATATCTCTCTAGCCAGGGGTCCCCAACCCACAGTCTGCGGTCTGGTACCAGTCTGCGGCCCATTGGGAACCAGGCCTTACATGCAGCGGATGGCATGCAAAGCCCCACTTGTGCAAGCGGCAGGCGCATGAGCGAAACAACCCCTTCCCCTCCCCCTGCAGCTGCCACCGCTGTCACTGGTCTGCAGAGCTGGAAAGGTTGGGATTCATTGTCTCTGGCAGTATTTCTCAACTTTGGCAACTTGAAGAGTTGTGGACTCCAACTCCCAGAATTCCCCAATCATTGAGAAACACTTCTTTACAATATTGCAGGTAAACATAGTTTTCTAGGATTAAACTAATTCTATAAAAAGATATTTTTAAGTAACAATTTTCATGTTTTATTCAGTACATTATAATTAAAAACTAAGTTCTAAAAAGGGTCCCCATGAAATACTGAGTATGAGTGAAATCTTCTTCTAGTACTTTGCTTTTCTCCATACTTTTGCTTTTGTCCGTACTTTTCTAGAGGTGTTTTTCATTATCTAATTTAAAAAGTTATTTTTATAAGTGTCTTTTTGATGGTTCTTCCTGCAAATTTCGTGTCATACTAAATAGATGTTCCATATTACAAAGTAATTCTCAGCAAACAATGGGTTTATGAATTCCCTTAGTCTCATTCTTTCTTCAAGCTGACACGAATTCACAAAATATTTTGCTTTGATTTTTTGACAAACTCAACTGATTCCGATGCCATATAAGCAATGGTTAATTTACTTATATCCTATTTCTATTATTCCTTGTCTATGTATTAATAAATGTATTTGATCTGCAAGCTTCCAGATTTTCATAAGGATTTAGTTAAGACATTTATGATTTCGTTAGAATTTCTGTTTTTAACATGTCTTCATGAAGCTCCCTCGTGCAACTCTACTTCATCTCTCAATCTGACTTTGAATTGAATATTTTGAACACAATGGCCAAATTTCATGGCACCATCAATCCCTTGGGCTTATTGAAATAAAAATAGCAAGTACCCCTTCAAACTGTGCCTGAAATTTCAAGTTTCAACATGATGAAATGCAGGGATTCAAAATAATCTTACCAACAGTATCCTCTTTGATACCACCAGCTCAATTAGTTCGCCCCCCCCCCCCATAGCTCTGAGAGAATACACACTTGATAGGTTATTAATCTAATCAACATTCTTCAATCAATATATTCACAAAGAAATTTTTTTTAAAAATGAGACTGATTTGCAAATAACATATTAGAAAAACAAACAGTAGCACAAGCCACCACGTAGTCCATTTTAAAACCAATTGAAAAGAAATGTAATGAACTATCTCACAAATAGACACTTTAAAGAACAATGTATATTAATGCTTCCAAAAGTTGCACAAACAGGCTGAAAGAAGGCTATTATAAAATCCTTCCTGTGCATTATGAAAAAAGTGAAATTTGTAAACTAGTTCAAGGCCTCAAATACAGGAGAAGAGTTAAACTGGAGCTAGACTCACATATTTCAGAATAAATATTTTTTATTATTATTAACAGTAACAAAAGATAAGAAAGCCACACTAACAATATCCCTTCTTAGTTTTTTTTTTCTATGAATTATCAGAAGGGAGAATTAAAATGCTTACAGTGGCCAACACATTTAGAGTTTGGTGGGTAGTCTGATCAGTTTTTTTGCTTCAAACTAATTGAAGCTCCACCATGTTTCTATTTTCTTCACTCTTAAAATCTCAATAGTGAAATAACTCTACTGTCAGATAATGAGAGGCTGACAATACATGCAACCAGTAAGCATTTAGATATTCATTCAGATCCTTCCCTTGGGTACTTTTCTAAATTGTCCTAGTTGTTCTTCATGGAAGAACATTTGGAAACCACTTTTTAAAAGCAAATCTCATTAGGGATTTTAGGGAGGGTATGCTGCAGACCCTGTCCAAGAATTTTCCATGTTATGGAACATCCTTTCCCCAGAGGTGTTCTGGCCTTCTGTAAAGAGGTCAACACTTGGCTCTGTGGCCTTGTGTGGGGGGGGGCACAAAGGTCCACGCAATCATGGGACTGGCTGGTGCCACGACGAACTTGGAATTCTTTTTATTTCTTTGAAATTTTATGTTATAATCTTATAATTTTAAAAATTTCAAATCCTAAATTAAATATTTTACTGTTCATTTTATTAACAGTCTAGAAACATAAAATATAAATAAAAAAAAAGATATGGCTTTACTCTTGGCACGGTTAGAATAAAAAAATTAAAGTCATTTTTGAGAGAGAACCCAAACAGAGCGCCAAACAGTATGTCTGTAAAGAAATCAAATACAATTAACTAGCTTCATACTGTGTGTCTACAAATAACTGCTGTCCTAGGGAGAAAGTTACTGAATACAATACCTGTTCGAGCAGCTGTCGTAGCCGGTGAAGCTGAGATTCCAGTTGCTTGTTGTGGTCTTCCAAGATTTGCATTCTAGCTTCCAGACGCCCTTTGTGTTGTCGTAAAAGTTTGGCCTCTGCAATGAGTTCAGCATCTTCGGAAGTGTGTTGAGGTGACACTGCTGAGTCTGGAGGTGAATTTAGGGCATTGATTCCCTTTCGAAGATGCTGCTCCTTGAGTTGCTCATATTCCACTTGTAGTATCCTAAAGGGAATTTTAAAAAGCAGATGACTTTATAGCAGAAGAACTACAGGAAAATCCACTTAAAGTTTCTCCTTGTTATCTAATTGTACGAAAAGGTCAGAGCAACTTATAAGATAAATGTTTGACTGGTGATGGCAGAATATAATGTTAATAGAACATTCTTTCCCCTTCTGCAGGTTATCTGCACAAAATAACAGAGAGTGGCATGAAGAAGAGGAAGACTGAAACCTCTCTGTGCAATTTTTCCCAGGTGATTTGTAAGAAACAGCTGAGAAGTGGGAGAACGTGGCTTTGAATCAAGGACAATGGTTTTAAACATTCCCGTCAATACTTCTGGAAAAAGTTAGGGTTAGAGCTATTTTTTTTTTTAATAATGCCACTTTTTATTTTATACTGGCTGCTGAATTTAATAATGTTTCCTTGCAAAGTAGTATGTTGGAGCTGGGATGATAGCAATTTGGCCTGACCAAGAGAAGTCACCTCTTGATGCTACTATTAATGAGGGGCAAATATGAACAAATGAGTCACTCTGTATATCCAAATTAAGTTAGAGAAAATCTTCTCACTTCTGTCAGATTCTGCCCCATTACTCAGAAAAGCAGGAAGTTCACTTCTTACAGAATTGATTCACCTCACTCAGGAAATACCTGTGCTATAGTTCAGTGCTATGAAATTCCAAGGATGCACACAGGGCCCCTAAACATTGGTGTGATCTTGACACACTAGAAATTTCTACCAAATTATCATTTTGATGCAAAAGGGAAAAAAAATAAATGCAGAGAGAATAACATTAACTATGCTTAATGACATAGTTAATGAGTTTTTCTTCTGCTGCTCTAATAAGTCCTCCTAGGCTTACAGGTTGGACTGCAGTGAAAATCCTAACCTTGCTATTTCAACCAAAGGGCTACGGTTGTCCTCGGGCTCATAAAAATTGGCCACTTCTTGGGAATATTGTAGAGATAGGGGCCAGGTAGAGGTCGTGTGCAGCAAACTGCCCCCCCCCAAAGCCTGCATGCCTCTTCTATCTACATCAGGGGTTCTCAACCTTGGCAACTTTAAGACTTGTGGACTTCAACTCCCAGAATTCCTCAGCCAACTTTGCTGGCTGAGGAATTCTGGGAGTTGAAGTCCACAAGTCTTAAAGTTGCCAAGGTTGAGAACCCCTGCTCTACATGATCTCATCCATTCACATCACCATGGCAATGTGGGAAACTACCCCAGGCTAGTACATGATATCAGCCTGGTTACATCAACAGGATGTGGTAGAAACTGCTCCCTGTCTTGGGCCTCTTAGCTGATATCTTCTTCATGATTGGCAAGGGGTTTCACCAATAGAAATGCTGTTACTATGCTGATGCCATCTTACTTTATGCTATTTGAATACCTGTATATAAGGCAATAAACACTGCGAAAGCAGTCAGCCATATTTGCACCCTGCAATGACTGAGCACTGATTACTACAAATATAAACTACTTTGATTTTAGCCTGGAATCTTTCTAGCTCTATCTGGGGAAGACAGAGATAGAAGTTTTGATTTCTGAATTGTAAAATCCTGCCCTCAACCATGGACCGACAGAGTGTCTCTTGCCTTTATATTTGGTGTAAAAAAAAGGAAAAGGAAAAGGAGGAGAAAGGACTTATCCAATTCAGTTTAAGAGAGAGAACTCTAAGAAATATCACTGGGACAGGAGGAGGTTAGCATGGAGAAAACTGAGCAGGTGCCAAATTATTTCCATTGGTTGAAATGTTGAGTTACAAGAAGAGCAGCGAGGAAGGGAACCAAGGATACAAACAATTCCCTCCATTTCAATTTTGAAATTTGATTCCTATCTTCCTACTGACACGCAGAAATAAACCTCTGACCCTTAGTGGGTTTTTTTTTCCCCATAGCCAATCTTCAAGGCATGGTGAATGTAGAACAGGCTTTTTCTAAGGAAAAGTTATGAAACCTTTGCTCATCCTCGAGGTCAGCAATGATTCGTTCAAGTTCTCCTCGTTCTTCTTTCTCCACTGACTTCAAGATCTGTGTTGGACTTTGTGGTTGACTCATCGGCGAATCACCTCCCAGAGTCTGACAATACTGCTGGATAAGAGCATGCTCATCTTCCCTAGAGATAAAGAGCATCAGCATAAATATATACTTTACGTGTTTGAAATGTAAATGAATTGTATATGAATATTCTATGCAGAACTAATGCCATAGTTTTAAACACTATAAAATTGCCTGAAAAAGCAAAAAAAAGCAAGCTGTATTAACTGAAAAGAAGATAAACTTACAATTTTATAAAGGATTAAACAGATTGCTGCTTTAAATAGTAAGGCACCTGTGTAACATACCAGGGCAACCTACTTCTGGGGAATGCTTTGGGGGGGGGCAGCGGGGGACCCTAGAGTTATCTAGAATTGCACAATGAGAAAAAATTGGTAAAACTTACACAAATATCTGATAGTCCCTAAAACAGGCTTAATACAAAAGCCCCCCCCCAAACTTTCCTCCCCCAAAGCAGAAAAATATGGGTGATCTTGCAGGGTTTCCCATTTTGCACCACTGTCTTATTCATTATGGACTCCCAAAATACTGTGTGCATTGCTTGCTTTTCAAATATAATTAATTAGATCATTCTGCAACCAATCGCTTCTTTGTTGAAGTAACATCAGGCCAAATATTTTCTCGCTGCCTTCTCATTTTTCATCTGCTTTGCCACCTGACTGGTCTAAAAGCCATCCCTGAAGAGACCAAACTGTTTAAGGCAGATCTATTATGCACACATCAATTTCAGGTGAATGTTTCCATGATGACCTAGTGAGTCTGAAGCAAAGAGAAAGGCCCCTGGTACAGAGTCATACTGATGCTAAAAACGAGCCCTTGGGGGGGGGGGAATGTACGGTTATATTAAAAGAAAGAAAGCACATATCTCCCGCAGACACTTTTAACTGTCTGATCCTAAAGAGTGGGCCTTTCTCAGATCATTAAATAACTGTGGGTTCCCCTTTCTCTTGTCTGATTTTTTCCTAGACAGCATCTCTTTCCTCAACATCATTCTCATATATCATTATATGCATTGTACAGGTAGTCCTCAACTTATGACCACAGTAGAGCCCAAAATTTTTGTTGCTAAGCGAGACATTTGTTAAGTGAATTTTGCCTTATTTTACAACCTTTCTTGCCACAGTTGTTAGTGATTCACTGCAGTTGTTAATTTACTAACCTAGCTGTCAAGTGAATCTGGCTTTGACTTTGGTTGTCAGCAGGTCGCAAAAGGTAATCACATGACCCAGGATACTGCGAATGTCATAAATATGAGTCAGTTGCTAAGCATCTGAATTCTGATTACTTGAGGATGCTGCAACAGTCATAAGTGTGAAAAATGGTCATATCTCACTTTTTCAGCACTGTTGTAAGTTCAAATGGTTACTAAGTGAATTGTTGTAAATTGAGGGCTAGCTGTATGCACTGTTCATGATTTTATCATGCAATTATTTGTTTATTGTAAATACCTCAAAATACAGCCTTACAAAAATTCTCTCTTTTTTTACTAAGTCACTCACTTCATTTAATTAAATGCTATATCCTTCATGCCATGCAATTATGATTATCTGTCATTAATGCAGACCATTAGGAAATTTTAATATCTATTTGGTGGGAACTAACATAATACACATCAACGAATAAAAGATTTGTCAGACACTTGTAATCAGATGAGTGGCCATTAATTTTTACAATAATTCCAGTTACTAAATCTACTTACACACTTCCTGTGGTGGAACTACCATCGGTGAAGAAGGAACCATTGGTCCGCTCCATTTGGGCCAGCCTAAAAGAAAACCGTATTCATGAAAGATAAATTATGATTATATTTCATACAGATCAGTTCTCAGTTTAGCAGCTGTAGTATTTGCTGGCAGTTTAATATGGGAATAACCAAATTACAAGTTACTGCCTATTCCACAATAAATGTTCATTCTTCTCTCCTTATTTAAAAACCTAATGATTTTCTCAAACATATCATTTTTTGTAAAAAAAAATGCTACCGTGTCATTGTCTTATTTTTTCTTCCTCCTTTGAAATGAAACCTTATTTCACTTTTGAAGGAGAATGGCCTCACTTCCTCTTTATTAGTTTACAGATGTTAAATAAACTAAGCTTTGTACCAGATTATTTGTATGCCTTAACTTTTTATCATTTAAGCAAATGATAAACCACTTTATAGACCCATTCAACTCCCCAAAGAGATTAAAAACTTCGAAAAAACCCAAACTGATGAATAAGGATGCATTTCTGACACACATTGTGTATTAACCATTAAATGGCCATTTAACGACAGTCATAACTTTAATTATCTGGTCATATCATTTTTCAATGTTTGACTATTTCCTCTAAGTTTACATAGATAGATTGATAACAATATAGAACAATGCATATTTTCCATTTTGTAATGTCAGTCTCAGTTCTGTGACATATCACAATAGAAATCTACACATATATACATACTTATACACACACACACACACACACATATACACACACAAGTTTCCTATTACCTGTTAGCATATTGTTCTATCCTGGAATGAGTGTCATCATGAAACAGTTGGGGAGATTGGGAAGGGCTAGTGGAATTTAATAGAAAAGAAGTTGAATTTTCTAAATCATAAAAAACAAGAACTTTTTACAGTATTAAACGCAAAAGAATGAAATGTCTCTTAAGGTGATGGGCTCAACTTATATAAATATTCACCATTCAGAAAAGTTTTATTTCATGCCTGTCCAATTCAAATAAATGGGAGACACCGAAAAGCATGATTATGCACGGTCTCATTCATTTCCATAATTTTGCAGAAGAAAAATTTGGTATATTAAACTCAGCTACCTTACCAAGCACAAGGATGGAAGATACTTACTCATACTGCTCTGGCCACATACTAATAAGAGTGATAGGACTGAAAGAAAAGAAGTACAGAAAGAAAACAGGAGATTAAAACACTGATGCTATTTAGACAGGTACTGCACAATATATTTATTTATTGTTCTATTCCAATATTTTGTTGTAGAAGTAGCAGGGGAAAAATGAAATTGCCCATTTCAGAATATATTAGAGAGAAAAAAAATGATCTTTTGGTAATCAAATAGAAGAGCGATAATCTTAAAAATAATATCTTTCCTCCCATCTTATAACCAGAAAAGGAATTAATTAAAACCGTACATAGTTCTTAATTGTTAGGAATTTGTTTAAAGTATTTTGCTAAAAATGAAGCTTAAACAGATTTTTACATTTCATTACACTAATCTAGAGTCGAGTCTTCATTCTGTACAATTTGATTTGATTGCAATTTTTCAGTATATAAACCAGTTTTTATATCTTTGGCCTGTATACCATTCAACAAACAGGTGTACAGAAAGTTTGAATGTATAGAAAACTAAATCTAATGGTAATTCTATTCATTAATGATATCATTACAATGCACGTAAACTGTAGTGCAATTTAAACATACTATCAGGATGAATATATTTGATGAGACCATCTTAAATAACATACTTCTCTTTCACTGTAATCACATTTGAAGTATGTTCTCTTTTTTGTTTAAAGAATAAAAACCAATTTCTGGGCATGGTTCAGTATGCAATTTTAAAACTTTTTTAATTCATTCCCACTAAGTAAATGGAACTTCAAAGCAGTTAATTTTAGCTGTATTGGAGACTTTCATGAAATGTACTTTAAAAATGTCTTAAATAAGTATAGCTTATATGTTTTATTAAAGGACATTTTACTATGCCTGAATTTTTTAATAGTTCTGTGTTTTAGCTTTCTTCTTGCAGTAGAACATGTTTAGCTATAAACGAAGTTGCTTTACCCTTAGAAAACTTCTTTGTGAGAAAAAAATATATTGAAAAGACCCAATCTCTGTTCAAAACTCACGTCTCTAAATTATCGCCTTCTAAGACTGTTTGCACTGGCAAATAACCAAGTCGTGGGTGTTTAGCAAAATACTTCTTGGATCGGAACTTGTTTTTTAGCACTTTGGTGAAATCACGTACATCTTCCCCTGATGTTGTCTAGGAGAAAAAAAAA
>NW_015387159.1:128583-186104 GCF_001527695.2 Protobothrops mucrosquamatus
AAAGCCACCGGCAGCCAGTGCAGCTCGCGCAACAGCGGCGTTACATGGGAGCGACGAGTCACTCCCATCACCGCCCGCGCGGCTGCATTCTGGACTAACTGGAGCCTCCGAGTGCTCCTCAAGGGGAGCCCCATGTAGAGAGCATTGCAGTAGTCCAGGCGGGAGGTGACAAGAGCATGGGTGACTGTGCGCAAGGCGTGCGCATTGTAAGTCTCACTAGCTTCTCAACAGAGCATCAAAGCTAAGAGGACCACCAGTGTTTTCTATCAACATATTGCGTCAAATTATTTGATTATCCATTTGAACATTTTAAGAGAATATGCATTGCTCAGACAAATGCTGCACATGCATTGCCACTCACTGGAATATGAAAAAGTGGATGAATATGTAACTCATCAAACGTAGAATGAGGTTAATTTTTTCCACTGAAATGTAAAATACATATTAGTGCACTGAGCTTCAACAAAAGGTTGAATGGCTACTTCTGCATGAAGAATAACAATATCAACAATCACCCATTCATTATTTGAAGTTATTTTCCTAAAAGAGAAGAAAACTAAGATATAAAAGTAATTTTCCAGATCTGTAAAAATTGGTAAGAAAGCCAACCAAAGGTTTTGAGATTGATTTATTGGTTTTCAATAAAGGACAAAATCAATTTCACTTTGTTTGATGTGTTGCTCAATTTATTCCTTGCTATAGACACCTGGTTTTTTTTTTCAACTCCATAATTTCCCTTTGAGTCTTCCCTTTGAGAAAAAGATTTTTAGTGAATTTCTGCCAAAGAGCCTAGTCACTTTTGCTGAATTTGTCATGTTGGAACAATGAAAGACTTTAATAAATTAGAGACTTTATTTAGCCTAGGGCCTGAAACATCAGCAATTAAAATAGGTCAGCTCAATGTTGACAATTGCTTATGCATTAATTTCTTAAACTCACAAGCTACTGTATATAAGCACGAAAAATTGTCTACAACAGTATGAGTAACTGTCCCTTAAGACTGTATTTTTTCAATAAATGACTAATAATATATATATATGGAGCCCCTTTTCTAAAGCTAAATGGGTCAGGTCATGCAATACTGCCCCTCACTTTTTCACTGAGACTTTCTTTCTCTGCTGTGTATAGAGATACAAAGTATAAAGCAGAGGAGTGCTCCCATTTCCCTTCTCATACCCCTCAGAAGTTCGAATCCAGTGCAAAAACCTTCAACTTTGCAATACTAAACCAGAAGTGCTGCTACTAGATTGTTGGCATCTCAAGCAAACTTTCTGTTTGCATAAACCCTTGTCTGCAAAAATGTGCATAATCAGAATTGTGTAACACTTATTTACAGGGTTTGAATATGCTGGTAATGAAGACTGGCATTTTTTAATAGAAGGATTGTGTTTAGCATTCTTCAGTGTACTGGGGAATTGAAGGGAGTTAAGGGGCCTCCTGATAACAATCAGATGATTATAAGCTAGGAAAGATAAGCAGAGAAAGGGCAGTAGGAAAATGAACACGGAGGTGTGATGGGTGGTGGTGGGGACATCTGAACTGAGCGGAGAACAAAATGAAAAATAGCACACAGCATCAGCGTGGAATTTATTTGGTGAAATATGATTTCTCTTTGTTCTTGACATTATGTATATAGTAAAATGCACATTGATCTGGCACTAATGTCTTTTTTAGAATGTAAGTGTCTGGTTTGCATGTTTCCCCAAGCATAACTATGACAAAATGAAATTAGTAGATTTGACTATAAAATGCTTTCATTATAGTGTAACACAGAGACAAGGTTTTGGTTACAATATGAGAAGACAGTCTCAGCCCATGGATGACCAGACCTTTTATTTTATGATTTTAAAAACATACATTGAAATCCAGTGGCAAAACTGCCAATTTTCAGTTGCCCAAATTGTGGCTATTGTTAAAATAAATAAAATTGGTGTGTTAAATCGCCACATGGTTTGTTTGCTGCTAAATATTCCTGCAATACCACTCTCAAAAGTTAAATAAATAAATAAACAAACAAACATAAAACCCCTTCCTACTTTCTGTAACTTTACCAAATTTCTCCTCTGTTTTTACATCATAAATAAGTGGCTTTACAAAATGAAATAAAAGATCATCTGATTTTGAGCTGGGAGTGTGAAAAGGAACAAATTGATCTGAGAAGGGATCATGTAACATTTCAGTAATAGTTCCTTTAAAACTCCAAAGGTATTTTCAATTTGATCCAAATGCGCCCTCCCCTCCAATTTCTGGGGCAGAAGTAAAGTCATAAACAACAAGTTAGGGCACAGACTAAGACTTTAAGGCATTTAATGTTAAGGATGGGTGAGAATATTGTTCCGTGCTTTTAAAATTATGGAATTCTTTGTAGAGAAGATGAAAAGAAATCAATATTCTTTTTAAAAAAAGTTACATGTGGGAAAATACAAAATACGGTACAGACTTTTATCAGAGGGTTTAAAATGCTTGATTCTACAATTGTTTTAATTCCCATAGATCAGACATGTCAAACTCACGACGTCACGTGACGTCGCACAACGTATCAGGATGGTTTTGCCATTGCCGGCAATGGGGTGGGTGTGGCTTCCACGTGATATGTCCAGCCCACGAGCCAGCAGTTTGACACCCCTGCCATAGATGCATTTAACCTATTTTCTGAATTAAACTATTTTCTAAGTTCACCCAAAACCCTGAATCATAGGCTGATGAAACAGACTAAGTTCATGAAATGTATTAAGCCACTCACAAAATTATAATGAGGCATGGTTAACATGTTGTATGCATACGATGGCTAGGTCTTGAGTGGCTTGATTAAAATTATTGTAAGATTCAGCCATTTTTCATACACTCAGCTAAAGTGGTTATTGCTTTTCCTCTGAAGATCCTCATCTTTAAGAACTTTGCAGCAGTTGGAAAGAGCTGTAAATACTGAATATTCTAGTGGAAATAAATGAGATTATCAATCAGTTCCTTTTGATAAGCACTTAACAAACTTCCTCCCTGTCTTTCTAAATGCAACTGAGAAAATTCAGATTTTTAAAGAGTGAATGAAGAAGATAGCTTCAAATATTCTAATTTGTTTTTGTTGTTTTTGAAGCAGTTCAAAAAATCCACTTCAAATAATACAAAAGAAAAGCTACGAATAATACACTTAAGCTAATAACAGAGAGTAATAAAGATCTTTATTACTGTCAGCTATAAATTTGATGATGAGTAGGCTATAAATTTAATAAGCTCTTCAAAAGCTAAAAATAAGTGCATCCTTATTAGTTTTGGAGATTAATAAGAGAGGTAATATTCAAGGATTCATGAAACCCTGGGCTGGCAAATAGGATTCAGACAAGGTTGTTTGGTTCTCTTATAAGATAAAATTTAAGATTATATACATTATTGCCAATTTCTGGGAATTGAGATCTCCAGAAGAGAAACCAAAATGCAAGTGTTGGATACTACCTATAATGTTTTCTTCTCCATTTGTAGAACATCTAGATTTACAAGACATACTGAGACAATACAGGGCTTCCTTGGCGCTGTACATTGTGGGCTCAGCCAATGTGAAGTAGAGCTTTCACACCCTCTCACTGAGGTGTTAGCAAATTATTGCAGCCACTCAACACAACCTGCTTCCACCTGCCACCCTGCACCACACCCATCTCTTGTGCCATGCTAGATAAATGCCTAAATTACTTTAATGATGCCCCAACCCTGTGCATCAAGACCGTAGAAAGCATTCCATCAGCTCTCTGACAAATATTTAGGATAATCATATCTTACCCATTTATGTGGAAATCTGGGACTTTCATGAATAATTACATGCTCCTAGACTTAGGCTGTATGAATAATTGATGCAGTTAGCACTTGATTGCATTACAAAATGGATGTTGACATTCCTGGTATTAATCTCCCAGTTCAGCTTTCCCAGCTTTTGCTTGCTGCCATGCAAGTTTAAAATAATGTCTTTTATATAAATTCCTAATTACAAGGGAGGAGGGAGATTGTGAGGTTACAAAGGACCTAGAACAGGGGTAGGCAACCTCGGCTCTTTTATGACTCGTGGACTTCAATTCCCAGAATTCCTGAGCCAGCTATGCTGGCTCAGGAATTCTGGGAGTTGAAGTCCACGAGTCATAAAAGAGCCAAGGTTGCCTACCACTGACCTAGAATAATACTTTTAATTTACTAACAGAATTTCTGATTAAAGTTAAAATAGTTTTTGTCCAAAGCACTTTCACCCTGTGAGTTAAAAAATGAGAAGTAGATAAAGATGGTGAAGATGATAATTTACCTTTAAATTTATTTTGTTAAGTATAGAATAATGTAATTCTTAATTTCATCTGAGCAATCACTGCAAAAATATCTTGCATCTATCTTCTTAAAAAATATGAAATCCTTAAAACAAGAATGTGTATCAGTAGTCTACATACTTATATATTTTGAGCTGTCTACAATGTATAATTGCTGCCTACTGCAATAGATTGCCTGGGGATTCAATATATATGGATTTTAGCCAAAGCATAAAAACCTTATGTTCAAAGTTTCAGGTTTTTTTTTAAATACTTATAGTTCTATTGCAAAGTGGAATAAAACTTTATATGAGATTTAAGACCATTTTGAAGTTAGGCTCTAATTCTAGAATAGTGTCTTATATAATCAATGGAAAATATATTGTTCTATCTTGCAATATATTTGCTTAAGCTGCAAAAAGCACCTCCCATATCAGTTGACTTGGGTATAAATATTTTAATAATTGAAAGTACTACGGGTAGTCCTCATTTAACAACTGCCTCAGATAGAGATGGCTTGCAAATAAATGGTACTAAACGGTAATAAAAATATATATTCTGACCAATTAAGGCATTTATTACAACAAAAGCCTTCAGTTAAGATTGGTCTGTTGATTAAGGTCTGGTCAATTTCAGGCAGCAACTGTCAGCCAGCCAGAGGATTCTGATCAACAAATTAAGGTCATAGAACTGAGCTTGTTAACTTGCAGTTAGCACATTTTAGGGATACCCTGTGAGCGGTCAAAAGAAAAAGGGAAATGAACAGCTCAGGCAAAGGAGTCTGTGTAAAACAGGGGTCTTCAAACTTAGCCCTTTTATGACTTGTGGACTTTAGCTCCCAGAATTCCTCAGCCAGCGTGCCTGCCTGAGGAATTCTGGGAATTGAAGTCCACAAGTCATAAAAGGGCCAAGTTTGAAGACTCCTGGTGTAAAAGAACTTTGAATGAATGAGATGGCAACAACCATCTCTCTCTGTGTGTGTCTCTCTCTCTGTCTCTCTCTCTGTCTCTTTCTCTGTCTCTCTCTCTCTCCTTCCCTCCCTCCGGCTCCACTTGGCAACCATATCACTTAGCGACCATTTCTCTGTAACCAATTACAATCACTAAATGAAGACTAACCTGTATTGTTTTTTGTATCTTTTCAGTCTGTTCTTGGGGTTTGGAATGCTTTACTTGTTCAAAACTTTAGAAGAGTGTCACCTAGCTTTAATTATTTTTTACCTCAATTTGTATGGCCAGCCAATTAGGAAATGCAGTTTCCAATGCAAAACTGCATTTCCTAATTGGCTGGCCATACAAATCGAGGTAATAAATAATTAAAGCAAGCTGGCATCCTTCTAAAGTTTTGAACTACAACAAAAGCATTCTAAACACAAAATGTATAAATGTATATGATTAATCAAAATAATAAGCATGGGGTATATAGACTATAGAGGAAGGCAGAAGAACCTCAGCATCCAAAATCATTTCCTCATGTTTAGAAACATGTTAGAAATAGTATGGAAGGGTTGCTCTGCCTAATTCATTTTGACATTACATGTTATGTGGTGGATAAAACCATCACGCTGAGGATATAATTAGTGCTGTCTTGAATTTTACCATAATCCAATTTTTGCTATCGAAGCCAGCATTTCAGCAGGGGGACAGTGAAAACAAATCTTGAAAAGGATTACTAAAAGATGGTCTATCGCTATACCAAGTCTTCATGCTTAATATAAAAAATATTCCTAATGTTCCATAGTAATTCATGCTGTTATGCATTACTGCGAAGACACCACTTCATTTAGTGAGGCACAAAGAAAGATACTTCCTTTCATCCCCTGGAAGTTGCATTCTAGCCATCCAAAACCTGAAAGAATTAATTATGTTCATACAGAGACTCAAAAACTCACTATGTGCCAGATATCACATCAGGCACAGCAATGAATCTCAATTCTCTTGATGTTCAACCTTGTATGGAATGGGCTCCCCATGGAGAGCAGGCTGCTTCCATCCAGCAGTTTTTAGAAGTTACTAACAAAAATGGAGCTTTTTTCAAAGATCCTTTCAGTTGCATCACCTGCATCTCTTGTTGCTCTTTATTATTGTTCTTTCCTACATGGTTTTGTTTTTGCAATTTGGATTGTATGCTGCTTGGATTCTATATTTATTTTTACTTTGACATTAGAACTGCTGAGAGTCATGAGATTGCAATGGGATGAAAATCAAGTAAATTGCAGCCAATTGAACATGCATTGAGTCCAACCCAAAGGAACGTTACAAGGGTCTGATTATATAGCCACCATGCGGGTTCCAGAAAATTATAAGCATGAATTCCTAAATAACATATTAAGAGCAGCCAATATTCATGGACTTTCCAAATTCCGTATCTTTCAAGCTGATTGAAATAATAATAATAGTGGATAACAACAACAACAAAAGTAACACTAAAATTAATAAGAGAAATATATTTTAGAAAAGGAATATATTTTTTGTTCAAATTTTCTTTTAAATGAGACTTTAAAAAAAAGATCCCAAAATTTTATTCTTTCTGTCTAGTAAACAAAGAATGTGTTGTAAGAAAGTATAAGCAACATTAATCCAAAACAAACTTGGTCCATTCTCAAAAAACATAACTCTAACATTTATTTTACCAGATACCATACTAACTATAGTTACTTTCAACACATTAATCCAATACTAGTTACCATGGTAAAATAGAGTGAATCTTAAAAACAGAAGAGTAGCAATAGCAACAGCATTTAGACTTATATACTACTTATATACTACAGAGCTTTAGAGCCCTCTCTAAACAGTTTACAGAGTCAGCATATTGCCCCCAACAATCTGGATCCTCATTTTACCGACCTCAGAAGGATGGAAGGCTGAATCAACCTTGAGCCGGTGAGAATCAAACTGCTTAATTGCAGGCAGCTGGCAGGCAGCAAAAGTAGCCTGCAGTACTGCATTCTAACCACTGTGCCACCACGGCTCAGTGCTGAGAAAGGTATAATCTTCTATATAAATAAAAATGTAAATGTTTGTTTGTTCAAAATCTTAAATCTCCGAAAGTTCTTCACCGATTGCTTTGAAATTTTGACACAACGTTGCATTCGAATATGCATGTGTTTTTATATACCTATACTATATAGATGTCACACCTGTGACAGGTAAAAACATGCTTTTTTTGAAAAACAGCACCATCTGTTGGACATAAAAGCAACACACGCTTTTACCAGACTGAGCCACAGCAATGCGTGGCTGGATACAGCTAGTATGGAATAAATTAAGAGTAATGAATTAAGAATATTCAATACTCACCGGTATACAGTATTCCACCATTGGGTAATGTAATTTATGACCTTTTGCTGTTCGACCAGAGAAAAAACAGCTCTGGCAAATATCATAATTGAAATGTTTCAGGCTCCGATATCTGTGAATGGAATTTGAAAAAAAAAAATGAAGACCCTCAATTTTGTGAAAGGTTCAAAAACTTAATGCCAAGCTCTACAGATTTTGTAACTCAAAATTTTAAATTACAGAGTTTAAAACACAACCTAATTAAGATAGATGAAGAGATTGTGACACTATTCAGGGGGTTGGCAAGATGATGATGAAGATGATGACAATGATTTGACTAAAGACTGTGTGCAAACTATCCATCTAAATAATATCTATTTATTCCATTAAAAACTATACTCATCTACCCATTGTATGAATACCATGTTTAATTTAGTCCTTAGAAATAACAAATAAAACTGAATGCCAGAACCAGAGAAAAACCTACTTTTTTTAAAAAATAAAGGAAAAATTCTAGTCAGTAAAGCCCATTTTTAATTATTTACTCATTGGCATATGAAAGACTGCATTTCCAAATAGTAGTATGCCATGGCTTCTATAACAATTATAATTGGTCTGAAAATCAACATCTAGTAACATCTAGATTTTTAATAGTTGCATTATTTTCTCACATACAGTAGGGATGAAGAGAAACCACTAGAGAAGAATGCAGCATATTTTTATATAAATGTGTTCCTGAAAGAAGAGATTGATTGTTCAGTACAATCAAAAGGATCACTATTTCAAGATGATGATTGTCACCAGGAGCAATCAAAGAAGCAACCCCCCCCCCCCAAAATAAGAATTATTTTCTTTATCATAACTTACATGGTCTTCTTTGTTCTACAATTTGTACCCACAGTTCTATTCACAGCTAAGTTTATATTATTTATTCAATTATATTGATGGCTTTTCAAAAAAAAAGAGTTTGAAACAAGGAAGGAGGAATCATTCTGTCCAAGTGTTTAAAATATTTCAATTTTACAACAGACCAAGCCACTTTGATATGTGACAAAATAAGTTAAGTTAAGAATGTTCAGCTTATGGATGTCAGGACTGTTTCCTGGAAGGCTTCAAACTGACAAAGGCATTTTTGATTAGCAGCTAACAAAAATATTGTTTTACTTAAATTTCCATCATTGGCCTAGTGGAGGATTAACTACAAAATAGGCAATTTCTATTAGGCTGTCATAAACACTTAATAAGAAAATCAACAGAAATGTATGATAAGGTTATTGGGCTCCCTTTTGTCAATGCCAGCTGACAAATTATTTTACATCTAAATGAATAAATCTGTGAGTTTCAATAAACGGGAAAATGAATCCATTTTTAAATATATTCTGTAAAGAGAACATAGGTAAATAGCAACCAGCATTATCTGTATTATAACAGCATAACCTGAATTTTCAGTGTTTTAGAATCAGGAATGAGACTTGAAAATAGTAGGTGGCTAATGGTGTGGCCTAGTAACATAGAGAAGATAATGACCTAGTTTTCTTTTTACTACTGACCCATTTAGAAATGGGGGAACTCCAAAATTTATGATCATTTTTAGCAGATAGCAAGCTTATATACTTTTGTGTAACACACTTTTAGATATTCCAACAATATCTGAATGGTTGCTGATATTGATGTACCTTAGTCTTAATGCCAATGTTTGTTGGCTTGTCTATGACTTTTGAATATATTGTATGTAGATACTTTAGGATAGGGGTGTCAAACTGCCGGCCCGCAGGCTGGATGCGTCATGCCGAAATTGCACCCATTGCAATGGAATGGAATGGGGTGGAATGGAATGCAATGGAAAAAAAGTCACGATACATTGCGACACATCACGTGACGTTGCGAGTTTGACACCCCTGCTTTAGGGGGTTAGGCTGAGAAATGCTGAACCAGCTATTGCTATTCCAGTATGATATAAAATATGATTTAAATAATGTAATTTATTTAAATAATGTAATTTATTTTTATGATTGGATGCAATAGCCACATTGTCTTTTTTTCCATGCCTTCGCTTTGTATCTTTCATTTTCTTTACTCTATATCCATTTTTCTTATTTATACTAAGTAAATACAATTAACACACTGTCCTTACAGCTAAACAGAAGCTGCAAAGGAATCAAACAGTGATGAGACTATCAAAGATGGACAGAGAGGATTTAATCTTGCAATCTTTCCCATGTTAGTGATAAAAAGTGTTTCTTTGAAGTTTTTATTGGCATAGAGACTAGACAACCTGTGTCCTGTTGGGTCATAGTTTCAGAGATATTTGATTACCTAAACAGAGAAACAGAATGACCACAGGTGGGCAAAAAAGCAATAGGAGTGAGATCAATTTCCAATGTATTGTCAGCTTTCCTTATGAGAAGTTGACAAGGAGCATCAGAAATCTTCCTTCCTTCCTTCCTTCCTTCCTTCCTTCCTTCCTTCCTTCCTTCCTTCCTTCCTTCCTTCCTTCCCTCCCTCCCTCCCTCCCTCCCTCCCACCCAAATACATGGATGTGTCTGTGGAATGACTAGGAGGCAAGCTCAGTTCAAAAGAGAATATCTTCCATAGGTTCAAGGATCATGGAATAAGTGTATAATGAAAATGAGACTATGGGACTCACTGAATAAATACAGCTGGAAGTTGAAAAGGCAGGAATTTACAGTATGGAAATAAGAAGCACAAAAATCCCAGATGTTTGTGGAAGGCAGGGAGGGAGGGAGGGAGTGTGGAGGGAGGAAGGAGGGAGGAGGAAATCCCAGACTAAAAATAAGATAGCTAACTCCAGTGACTTAAGGCAGGGGTCCCTAGCCCCCAGTCTGTGCACCGGCACCGGTCCATGGCATGCCAGAAACAGTCCGCACAAACTAGCAAGGTCCATTTGCGGGATGCAGGCAAAACCTGTCTCTCCACAGAACTGATCTCTGGTGCCCAAAACGTTGGGGGCCACTGACTTAGAGAGCTCTCCATCTGATATAATTAAATCTATCCCTATGGAAGAGGGCACGGTATGTGTGACCATTCATATAGGGAGACTATTCTGAATTGTCACTATCTGCTCCCTTCCTTTGCTTTCTTTCATAGAGAAGAAACCTTCCTTAGAATGGACAGCTTTGCAAACCTGCTATTGTTAAAACATTTTTGTTATGAATTTTCATACCATTTGGGAATATTGGTAATAACACTTCTAATGAATTCAGATTCAATTAGTGACATGATAAATATTTCAGAGAAAATTTGACCACAAAAATCTTATACATAAGAACAAAACTATCATGAAGTCTGTGTTACTGAGTTGCAATTTCCCCAGCATAATGCAAATACTGCGTTGTTGTGATAATAAGCTCACATAAGGACACAGTGCTATTTGTAAAGCAGCTTTATGAGACTGGCAAGGACTATCATGAATTATGGCTGGCTTCAGCCTATTTACATTCTAATGCATATTAGCTGCAGAAGTTAATCTACATAATCTTCTCAAACATTTTCTACATGTAATAATTTACTGTGCTGTGAATTTTTCTGTAGTAAATTACTTATAGTTTAGTTTCAAACACCTGGTAAGTTGTTTTAAAGGCTATTACCCAGAACCAGGTGACAATCCATTGATGAGTGTGAATTTCTGAACCAATACTGCCCAATGGATTTTCCACTTACTGAATTAAGCATACAGGTTGATTTGTGTTCATTTTTCCCAACCCATAAGGGCTCAGGGTGACTATCAAGATGTTGAAGAGTTTAAACACTAGAACCCAAGAAAAATAGGGGTCAACTTGGCAAAGTCTATGTTGCTAGATATCTTCAGACAGAGGGTAGAAGGTTATCATTACAGATAAATTGTAGTGCAGCCTGTACTGACCAGAAAACCTCTAAGGCCCCCCTAGTTTTTATGAGTCTTTAACTTGTAACATATTAAATAATGAGTTACTAACATAGCATCTACAATGAAGCTGGAATATAAGCCAATTACATTACTGATGCAATTCATAAAAGACATTTTATTTTGCTCACCTAAAGCCAACAATTGGACATTCCTTACAGATGTTGCACTTGGCCTGATGTTTTGCTGTTTCTGCAGCTGCTACTCTGTGTAGAACTGGCAACCATACCATAGATTGTGGCTCCAGACGCATCCAGTCTATGAACTGCTTTACATCAATTTCTGGCTTATTATTATTCTAATAAATGAGGATGAGATCAAAAATAATTTAACATTCCTATCAAAATTTCCTATCCAGTCTAGTTTCTAAAAAAACATATTCCAAGTTTGATCTTCAAGGAAACATTACTCATCCCACCAATATTCAGTCAAAGAAGAAAAGACAATTACTTACCACTGTAATTGTAGGTAGTTGACCTACAATGATTCATTTAGGGACCATTTGACATTATAACAGTATTGAAAAAAGTGACCTATGACCAATTCTTGCACCTATGACCACTGCAGCATCCCCATGATCAGGTGATCAAAATTTCGGCACTTGCAACTTGCATGTATTTATGATTGCAGCATCCTGGAGTCATTTGATCACCGTTGGCAAGTTTCCCAGCCAGTTTCCGATAAGTAAAGTCAATACAGCCAGATTTGCTTAACAACTATGTGATTTACTTAACAACTATGGCAAAAAAGGTCATAAAATCAGGTGTGAATCACTTAACAACTTCCTTACTTAACTATGGAAATTCTGGTCCCAACTGTGGTCATATAAGTCAAGGATTATGTGTATAAGCCAGGGGTAGGCAACCTCTGATTTAGGAATTCTGGGAATTGAAGTCCATGAGTCATAAAAGAGCCGAGGTTGCCTAAACCTGGTATAAGCCTTTCAGATCAGGTTAGTGGTACAATCGTATGAGACTAAAGCCCATTTCAGGTACTTCAAATAATTAAAGGAAAGGATGGCAGCAATGGGCGTATAAACTCAAAGTATAAGGTTTCCTGCTTGAGCAGGGGGGTGGACTAGAAGACCTCCAAGGTCCCTTCCAACTCTGTTATTTTGTTATTCTGTTATGTCCCTCTTCCTCCGGAAGAGAACTTCAAACCTTCAGAAGCTCTGAAAGAGACTCCCTGTGAACCCAGCTAACATATGAGTGCTCTGCATTTAGAGCATTCAGAAATGGAAACAGACACACTTACCTGTTGGAAACAGCTGCGGACACTGGGCTCAATGTTACTGCCTCCAAAAGCAGCTACTTCCCCAAGCTGTCGTGGGATTTGGATGGCATCGTGCAATAACAAGCCAAGCTGCTTCTGGTCACACATTTCGGTAGGTCCAGCCACTTCTCTAAAGAGATCTTCGAGGCAAAAAGGGAGAAAAAAAAAGGACACTTGCTTGAGAAGGAGCAATTTCTCATTTCTTCCAATTTTACCTGTGAATTACTCTAAGCCAGGGGTCTTCAAATTTGGCCCTTTTATGACTTGTGGTCTTCAACTCCCAGAATTCCTCAGCCAGGCACGCTGGGAGTTGAATCCACAAGTCATAAAAGGGCCAAATTTGAAGACCTCTGCTCTAAGCCATGGGTCCCCAACACCTGGTCCGTGGACCAGTACCAGGCCACGGCATGCCAGCAACAAGGATAGCCCCATTCAAAGGATTCAGGCAGCACACAAAACCACGCACCCTCCGGTCCGCAGAAAATCCTCTCTCTACAGCAGTGGTTCTCAACCTTTTTAATGCCGCGACCCCAACCGGTCGTAAGTCGAGGACTAAACCGGTCGTAAGTCGAGGACTAAACCGGTCGTAAGTCGAGGACTACCCAACCGGTCGTAGGTTGAGGACTTTCCCTGCCCGGGAGCGGCGCGCATGCGTGGTTCCGCCCCCTGCGCTGGCCGAGGCGTAGCTGGCAAGCGGCAGAGACAGAGCAGGCCGACCACCAGCTGGCCCAGCTCAAGGGAGGTAAGGCACCCGCCGGAAAAGGGGAAAAAAATGGCAGACAAAAAAAATGGCGGACAGCCTTGCTTGGCGACCCCCATGAAATGGTCGGTCAACCCCAAATGGGGTCCCGACCCACAGGTTGAGAACCACTGCTCTACAGAATCGGTCCCTGGTGCCCAAAAGGTTGGGGACCTCTGCTCTAAGTCATCTCTTCCTTAGTGCATAGAGTAGAAATGCAAAATGGAGCTTTTCCTACAATTCCTGTAAGTTCATATTTCAGGCACAGTTTTAATGTCTGCCATTCTCTACCATTTCTTGTTTGATAATAAAGGAAGATCACAGAAAAACCAATGTAAACTCAGCACTCAGAATGAGGAAGAGGGGTTTTAGGGGTATTTCAGCTTTGTTTTGCCCTTTAATTAATACTCTCTCTGAATTCCACAATGACATGTTGGCTATTGAAGTAGGTGCTATCATATATTTTTGCTTACAAATTGTACATGAAAAAGGAAGTAAAGAATAGAGATCCATTCTTCATCAAAACTGGGGGGGGGAATAGGTTTCATAGCAATCAGCAATATTGTTTGTTATCTGAGGCAAGTTAACATTTTTATTCTCTTGAAAATGTAAATAACTGTTTTGTATTCAAAAATCTCTTTTGGTATTTCTGTTTTATTTAAGCTGTTTGCTTAACACAGACGTGTCCAACTCACAGCATATGGGCTGCATGTAGCATTGGATAGCTAGTAATGTGGCCCCACAAGACCTTTAACATTATTATGTGTTTCATATACCTTAACTGTATTATATATTTTATATGTGGCCCATGCAAGCAAAAGTTTGACTTAATCGTTCTTCAACATATTTAAGAGTTTTTGAAGTACAGCACCAAGTTATATTAAACCATTCACTCTGAGAACCTAAGTCTCTTTCTGGGATCTTAAGCATAGAGTGTTTATTTTTTAAAATCACTCTCTAAATCAAAAGTATCTTTCTCATTTTATTAAAACACCATTCTGTTACGGGTTAAAATAAAAAATAATCATATCAAAACATTCAAACAATTGCATTCAAACAATCAAATACCTAGCATGTATGCTGTTGGTCTAGCACAAGGGTCTTCAAACTTGGCCCTTTTATGACTTGTGGACTTCAACTCCCAGAATTCCTCATCCAGGCACACTGGCTGAGGAATTCTGGGAGTTGAAGTCCACAAGTTATAAAAGGGCCAAGTTTGAAGACCTCTGGTTTAGCAGATCTATTTAAACACCGCATGGAAGAAAGAAGATTTTTCCATTTCAGTTATCTGAAATGACTTCAGCACATTCTTCCTAGTCTAAGATTTACTTAATCATTTATACTGCATGTTTAAGATATACAGTATTTATAAACAGATAAACTTGAATCACACTAACTTTTCTTCCAAATCATAAAGTATTCTCATATCAATCATTTTTATCAATCCTGAGGTAGAGTTACATCTGTAAAATCATGCTCCCAATATGTAACCTATGACTTTTCATAAGTTTGTCAAAGAATTTATGAATTGATCATTCCTTATTTTATGACGCTTTGGGCTCTGAGTTCCACTGATAAGCGACACAATATTTACATATCATATTTGGAGCTATCTAAAAAGTATAGGTTCATTTATAATGTATTCCAAGAATGTGTTGTTTCACTAGCCAGTAATCAACTGCTCTTTTTTCATTTATTTGTATTTTGATTCAATAATATTTTTGTTCAAATTAAATTGTGCAAGTGGTACTTCTCCTGTCACAGTAAACATTTCCTTAAGCTTGGGGATTCTAAAATGGTGTCTGGAGATTTGAGGATTGTTCCTTTTTGCCCATTAAGCTCCCCACTCATACAGTATGAGATTTTTTTTAAAAAGTATTTTAATTAAAGAAAAAAAAAGCTTGCATGCTTCCAATCAAAACTTTTTACTTCTGAGACTGATAAAAATGGATGGTTCTAGCTAAGCACCGAATTTATTTCCTTTGTTTGGAAGCACATTCATTGGCCCATAATAAAGACAAGCAGACTCATTTAGATGACATGCAGAGGAAGATATGGAGAAGATGGCACATATATCATGTAAAATGGTTCTTTATCTGGTTATAAGCTATTTTGCAAGAGCACCCACATGTTATACAAATTCCAGGATGTCCACCCACAGATCCCTGCTCAAAGCGGTTACCTTCCCAAGCGTGGAAAATATACTAAGAATATATGCTATTTGATTTCAGATCCTATAATTTTCAATATATGCAGGTTGGATCAAATTATTCTTTGTTCTGATGGATTGAGTGGATTTTTACAGCTAACCAATTTTGAAAAGACTTCGAGCAGCTTTCAATATTTAAAGCACAAAACTTAAACACATAATTAAAAACGTAAGTGCTTGGATGAATCGACAACAACAATATTAAAAAGGGACTCAACAAACACCCTGTTTCCAGGCCTGGGAACAAAGCCAAGTCTTAAGGAACTTCCTAAATAATTAAATAGGGGAATTTGTGCATATCTTGAGAAAAGAGGACTGGGACATCAAAATAGGATTTAAAAGAATCATTTACTAGCAAAGAAACAAAAACAATGTATGTCATTTTATTTTATTCTGCAGACCTGAATTACACAGAATGCCCACTGCAGGCCTACTATTAGGATCTGTTATTTACTAATTCTATTCAGACAGAAATTTAGCTTAATACAATGTAAAAGGCTAATGCTACTATGAACAGTAAACAACGAATCTACTTTGTAAAACAGAACATATAATCCATTGCAGTGAGATGAGTCATTATTAATTCAACCCTTTTATTTGTTTTACTTTATAGGACTAGTTGGTTAGATAAAGAGGAATGGCAATTTATAAATATTCTAATAAATAGAAATCCCCCGCTGTTTTCTCGTAACTTAATTTCCTTTGATTTTATTGTCTTCAAATGTTTACTTGAGAGGCATTTTTTAACATTAATGAAATTTGTAACAGCTGAATTGTACACAAAGTTACAAATTTTGCCCAAACTGTATTTTCTTTAACTCTATAGGAAGAAAAAGCTTGATCCCATCATATGCTGCAGAACAGCAGATAGTGTTATTTGTTCTTCTCATACAGCGGTGTATTCCTGGATAATGAACCGGTGAGGAGAGTAATAGGAATAGCAAATAGGAATCTGTGTATGTGCAGCGGGGGGAGGGAGAGAAAGTTTACACTAAAAATTTAGACCTTTTGAGCTGGCTGTATATTTAGAATTATGTGAACTTGTGATGGCGTGTTAAAAAAGCTTCCAATAGGAGACCTACCTATTCACAAAAAGTTATGTTATGTTCCATTACAAAATATTCATTTATACTGATTGAACCAAACTGCCTAACTGGGTGTTCTCTACTATCCCACTGGATAGTTCTTTACTATACAGAGGCATTGCTGCAAATACATATAAGAGCCATGGTGGCTCAGTGGTTATAATGCAGTACTGCCAGCAGTTCAGCAGTTTGAACCTGATCGGTTCAAAGTTGACTCAGCCTTTCACCCTTCCGAGGTCGGTAAATTGTGGACCCAGATTGTTGGGGGTCATATGCTGACTCTGTAAACTGTTTAGAGAGGGCTGTAAAGTACTGTGAAGTGGTATATAAGTCTAAATGCCATTGCTATTGCTATTGCTAATGCTTAATGAAACTGCTATCTGGCTATAGGTCAGTTTCTTTTAACATTACCAGAATGTCTGATATTGGGGCACACTGGTTCCTGGAAACAATACAGATTACCTATGCCTTACACAATGAAGGAAATTCTGACAAAAGTAGTGTAAGTTGCCCAGAGTTATCCTGTGGTAAGGTTGGTGGCCAATAAATTTAATTATGATCTTGAGTCCTACATTTTGATGGAACATTTTATCAGAATGTGGACTTTGTTGAAACCGAAGCTGGAATATTGTCCTACTTCAAATACTGAAGCAAAGGGAATGTAAAATTAACAGTTTAGTAATATGTGTGTATGTCTGTGCACACAAGCATGCGTATGGGTATGGATGGACAGACAGAAGAGACAGAGAAATGCACTTGTTCCAATCAACTCTACTTCATCTCTTGCCGAGCCTTGGCAAAATTATGGATTTTGCAGAATTATATTTAAAACATACTCACATCTGTATTTTTCTTCCAAGAGACCCTTAGAAAGAGATATCAAGCCAATCTTCAAGGATTGCACTCTGATTTTTCCAGTCCGGGCACTGTTATAGAAACAGCATTAAAATAGTTGGCAGGAGGTGGTATAATTTAATTCAAACACTGAAAGAGCTAGCAAAAACACCTGGTGTACTTCAATTTCTAGACATTAGCTACTAATCATATCAATGAGTCTCTTTCACAAATGTTCTGTGCAAGGTCTAAATATTTACATTCAGCTTAAACACATTAATTATCACACATTGTAGTTCAAGCGCACAGCATCACAGCATGTGCTAATAATGTGACACCCTACACTGAATGAGTGGATGACAAGTGAATGCAAATTATAGTATCTACAGGTACATTAATATTTTTCAGAGTACTATTTGCCTAGTCTGAGCTTTAAAAACTTTGATGTGTATGTACATTAGAACAAAAATGTTGGGTGTATTTGTTATTAGAGAATGAATAGTACTGATTTTATCTAGCAGTATGACTTCAATCTTATGCAATCTGGTATTTACAAAACCATCACTGGCAACAGAACCAGTGAAAGAAAAGCATTCAGGTATAGCTGGAGATGGGTCAACCAGTGCTTCTGCAAACGAGAAAGTTAATCAGGAAGACTTGCTAGACAATGTCTTTTTTTTTCCTGGACAGTTCCCCAATCCCCCCCCCCTTTTTTTTAACCTTTGAGTCAGTATTGATTCCTGACAATGACCTGGACAATTTTTCTGTGAATTTTTCCGAAGTGGTTAAGGCATAAGGCTATAAACCAACTAGACTGTGAATTCTACTTTTGCCTTATGCGTAAAGCCAGATGGGTAAGCTTGGGGCAGTCATCGCCTTTTAGCCTTAGGAAGAAGGCAATAACAAACCACTTCCAAAAATATTGCCAAAAACACTGGTTTCCTCTAGGAATGCTAAACATTCAGGAGATTAGACATATTAGAAAACCAAGACAAAAATCTTGCAGAATTATATTTCTTTAAAGACCCCAATACCTGGACTCAAAGGAGGTGCCCAATATTACAATATTTAAGCCTGAGCCTAAATGTCTTTCAGTATTGCCAGCAGGTGTCAGCTAATACTGAGCTGCTTGTAATTATTTTTGGCTGTGATTGTGTGCTTCAGCCTGGTTACTGTGACGTTGGATTACCTTAGGATTTCTCTGGGCTAATATCTCCAAGTTATGACCCAGATCTACTCACATTTTTGAGTATTGACCCAGCTTCTGTTGTGTATTTTCTCTTTCTCCATTACTGACCTTCTATATAAATAGGTTCATAGCCATTGAGACAACAGGATTCACTATGGAGATACAACTTTAAAGCCCAATCTATTTATGGCAATATTTATTAAGAGTCAGTAGGCAGAGACAAGAAGAAACTACCTCAGTATTAACGTTCTACTTAAGTATTAATCTTAAGTAGTCTAGTTCTGCAATGAGCTCTCAGCAATGCCAGCTGAATTCAGATAAATGATATACATGTGTCTTTCTGTGACATCTCAATTGCATGCACTGACTTGTCACCTTATTGGACCTCCTACAAAGCTTTGTCTAGATCTAATGATGTCTGGCTGACCAAACCTCTAAACTTGCTACTGACATTGGACAAATTCATCTGATTGCACAATGATCTATGGAAAGTGCCATGTTTGGATTTTCTAATTGTGCTTATCATATGAACCTTGGGACAGGTCAGACAAGCTCAGAGTCAATGCAAGAAATATTTTTAATAAAATAATCTGCTTTTGAGGTTATCTAAATACTTCTTCTTGAAACGCTCTACTGGAACATTTGTAAAATAGGGTTGTTAATGTCCCCTGTCTGATTTTCAGGCATTCTCAGCCCTTCAAAGTAGCCCAAACAAGAACAACAACCATGATTACTGACACTACCTTTATTGTAAAGTTACAGAAATAGAAACAGAATTTTGTAAGTCTGAAAGTAATTTTCCCCTTTGTTACTTTACTTTCCTAAAACCTAGAGAGGGTCCTTTCTGAAATGCTACCTATATCCTTTTTATTTTCATGGGCATGATGGTTGCCTAGTCTATAGTTTCTTTGGTCTCCCAAGGTCATTCATTTCTGCCATTTACAGGCAACCAATTTTTCTTTTCAACTCTCTATGAAACAATTCACCTCATTCAGATAGTCTTTAATGTTTGGCACTGCTGGAAATTCTTCCAGAAGGAAATCAGTGGTAAGGATTCTAATTTCTCATGCTATTTTTTAGCTCCAGTACATTACTATGTTTTCAGTATTACATACTTAAAGCATATTTGCAATTCAAATATTTATAGGCTTATGTTTAAGGCTGGAGCATTTTACAGAGCAGATGTTAATGGATCCTAAAATATATGAATCTTTGAAAATAATATTTGGCGATATTAAATTTCACTTTTGTTCTCTCTACTGACTTAATGTGAGGAATAAATAATTCTTAATGTGACAGAAATACAAAAGACAATAGGTGTTGCTGTCAATTGTTTTCACTTAATGTCTTACAACGGCCATAAACATCAGTAAGCATGTCTTACAGATGCTAATTAAATTCCAGATTAATAGCATGAGAGAAGCAGATGGCATCTGTAGGTGGGTAATTATTTGAAAATGGTATACGTCAATGATATAAACCATGAGCATGTTAGGTGATGAATTAGAAACAAACCAAGCCCACTTGCAAAAATGTTAAGATAAAGTTACGCACAATCATTTTACTGCTGGAGAATTTTACAGGAAAGAGTAAACTTTGCATTGGCTTGAACACATACTGTACAAAGTGGAAAGTAACAGGGAGTTTAAAAAGACTAGGCAAGGTTCCATATGAAACAAAATATTGAGGACCCATTGAATTCTGTAATTGCATTCAAATCTCCGTGGCCCCTTCTTCCCGTAAAACTAGGCACCTAACAATCTTTAGATCTGCTTTCATTTAAGGCAGGGGTCCTCAAACTTGGCCACTTTAAGACTGAGGAATTCTGGGAGTTGAAGTCCACAAGTCTTAAAGTGGCCAAGTTTGAGGACCCCTGATTTAAGGTATTTAGCCTTCTGAAAATAGTAATCAGGGGTATCTATCAAGCAGAATTTAGTAGATACATTTGAGTTCTTTATTGGTTTTAGGGAAAAAAGCCTTACAAATATGTGGGATTTGTTTTATCTTTCCCACATGTAACAGTAAAAGGGCATTGGTGCATTTAAACGCTTTGCTGAACATCTCACACTTACCTATCATAAACATTGAGTAGCCAGTTGAGAGACATATCTACGCAGAGTGGAATGTTCACAAGATCCTCGTGCTTCTCTTCCATTCCACTGTAAATCGTAGTGAGGCAGCTGATGATATCCTGAACGCAAAGGAGCTGATCATTCTGAATCAATTTGTGCTGTTTAAAAGCTTCATTCGTTGAGTTTAAGTCCAAGAGGTCCACTGGCAAAATATGTATATATATATATGCCAACTGAAAGATATTTCTTTTATCACAATTATATGAGTTCTCTAACCCAAAGCAATATTACAGCTCAAGAAGCATTTTCTCAGTTATTTTCCAACTCATGATGTTAAATAAAAGTATTTGTATAAGCAGTCTGCGTTTAACAGTCCAAAGCCATCTGCTTTATAGATGCACATGAAGAAATCCTTTAACATTTAATCTTGTTTGAAATTTGGTTTACTGCAATGAGAAATACCTGAGCTAGGATGCTGTGTCATTCACATCCATATCCAGCACAATTTCAGTCATGTATGCCATCTTCATTTTATCTATTTATTGCTTTTGATATGTTATAATATTCTGTGTGCAAATAATACTAAGGGTAGCTAACCATTTGATGGCACCCTAGATTATAATTCTCAGGAAGCAACACATCAATGTACTCATGTGTAGAATAATTTAACACACATGAACAAGATTTATAAATATGTAGGAGCTTTAAGAAACACAGATGATTTTTTTTTATTTCAAATGGCACATCTACTGGGAAATCAGCCAAATTAAGCATACAGGTTTGAGAGTGGTATTTCTCCAAAAGAAATTTTTCTTGATCCTGGTGTTGATATCTTTGTGGCATGGGATCAAAATGTTTTTATCTTCCCAGGCTTTTTAACTACATGAAAGCTCAGCTAAAACCTTTAAAATGTGGATAACGATATTTTAAAAGATAGCCTTTGTGACAGGTGAAAAGCCTCAATATTCTGACAAAGTTCAAGACTCAATATTTCTGACAAGACGCATCATTTCTGCCAAGAATTCTAAACTGGGATGGCACTGAAGGCTTCTGGGTACAACAAGTATACAAGCATTAATCATCTTGATTTCAAAGATATCTAGACAGGATTCACGAATTGCTTTGCATACTGGCACCCAACAGTGCTAAGCAGAGCATGCAAAATGATATATCGTTTAAAATCCCTTAATGATCTTGAAAAACATGAAAATGGGGCTTTGCACATATAAAGTGGTAGTCATTCATCATGGAAGCTTCCATTTTTGTCATAGCTGATGACAACAATATGTGTTAATTTCAAAAGGATCTGTAGTTACAATAGTGATTATGGGAAACTAATTATCATCTATACAATGAGATAGGAGGGGACATAAAGCTCTTCATGAATTTTTCTCCAAGTATTCTTAAATTACAGAGACAGGCTTTTCATGGGGATAAAGAGGATTTAAGCTGGAAGCCAAATGGTTGCATAATCTTTAGAGACACCTTTTACTAGAAACAATAAATTTTTTTTGCAAACAGTATGTTATCCTCATATTCTTTTCACCTGATATGTACATCTGGAACATTAATATTTAGTTTCTTTCAAACTTTTTTTATATGAATCAGTGTAAGCATCATATTAAATATAAATATGTTTGCAAGTTCTAGGATGAGTGATAAATTATTACATATCACCAATATGGAATTAGACAGAAAAGCTCATTATAGAAAAGGGTTGCCAAACATTGCTACCACTGATGCAGCACTGACAATAAACAAAACCCCAGTGTTAGTATTTCTCTCACATAATTCTCATTCCCTTCTTTTACAGAAATCTCAGGAGGCAATTTCATTCCTTTTTCCACAATTCCCAATTATGCCTGATGCATGCCATAATAAAATTAAAAATACAATTAAGTATAATCTTGTTTTTCCCACACAATATTATACTGTGCAGGAATCAAAATTGGATTGAAATTATTCAGAATTGCTAGTTCAAATAAGATGTTGATCAGCATCCCTCTTCTAGTCAGGAAAACATTTTTAGAGATAAAACTAGCATGATCTTTCTCACTCTTTTTCTCGTACTTATTCTTCTTCTCATGCATTATGTCACGATTGCAAAATCGTTAGCTTGTTTTCTTGAAACATTCTACTGCCTTTGCAGATGCCCATGAGCTTGATATTGTCTTATTTAAAAATATAGACAGTATGACTATACCAAGTCCATATAGCTCAAAATTGTCAAAAAGTATCTTTCTCTCAATCTGGTTTGGAAATCCTGTACAATGAACTTTGATTTGGGTTTTCTTTTCTTTTTTTCCCATTTGAACCAAAGGTTTTAATGTTAAATTACAGTGTTCCCTTTTACTAGAATACAACATGTTATATAAGCATTAACCTTGGTTCTCTCTCTCCCTCCCTCCCTCCCTCCCTCCCTCCCTCCCTCTCTCTCTCTCTCTCTCTCTCTCTCTCTCTCTCTCTCTCAACCATTCATTTAGTGACAATTTGATCACTGAAAAAAGTGACTCATGACCGTTTTTCACACTTGTGACTATTGCAGCATCCCCACAGTCATGAGATCAAAATTCGGGCACTTGACAACTGCCTTGTGTTTATGACAGTTGCATTGTCCCAAGGTCATGTGAGCACCGTCTGTAACCTACCCCGTTGGCTTCTGACAAGCAAAGTCAATGGGGGAGTCAGATTCACTTAACAACTGCAGTAATTCACTTAACAACCATGGCAAAAAAAGGTTGTACAATGGGGCACAACTCACTTAACAACTGTCTTTCTTAGCAATGGAAATTTTGGGCTCTGTTGGGTTTATAAATTGAGGACTACCTGTATATAGTCTGGCACTCTTGGAGATTTAAATTATAGTAACTATTTCCCATTTCAACAGACCATACATGATAGCTTGGTTTGGATGATACCTAAGGTGGAAGCACTGCAGAGCTGTTCATCCAAATTTACATATTAGAGAATTACTGTCCCCAAATTAAAGTTCTTTAACTTATTTTTGGTGCCTTCTTATAATAAAATATACAATACTTGTTCCACTTTACCTATCCCAAATAGAGATAGGTGACCAAGCTTTAAAAACCATGTTGAGAATAACTGAAAATGTAGTGTTGTTTAAAAGATCTGTTGTTGAATTAAATACATTTAATAACTAATATTGTGACTGCTTATTTCTGCGCAGAGATTATAAAGTATTTTATTGTCAGAGCTGTTGGAAAGTAAAAAAAGAAAAAAAGAACACCTGTTAGCATTTCTGCTTCAGAGAGATTAGTTTAAAAGAACAAAATTGGATTTGGATTCAGTGAGGCCTGGCAACCAAACAAGATTTTTGACCTCAGTCATTTATAGTCATTCTATACAACATCCGAGCTAAAGAGATTTCCAGTAATTTATCTATGAACAGGGAAACCTTACTTTTTTTTCTGGGAAGACAAAACTAAAAATAAAAGTGTGATTAACCTAGTTCTCAGTGCCAGAAGTGTCTCATCACTATCTTTCCTTCATTATCTGTCTACAAAACACTCGATGTTTCAACAGTTCTAGTGCCATTTTATATCTCAAAAGAATGTCTCACTTAATAATCAGAGAGAACTTTTGTTTAAAAGACCAGAAGTCCAAAAACACATTGTTTCAATATTTGATAGTTGCAAGCTAATATATCAGACAACAGATTTTCTATGTTTTTCAGTATTTTTATTTATTTACTTGTATCCTGCCTCTATTATTTTTACAAATAACTCAAGGTGACAAATACAGCTAATACGTCTTTCTCCTCCTTTCCCCCCCACAACAATAACCCTGTGAGATGAATTGGTCACCCAACTGGCTTTCATGGCCAAGGCGGGACTAGAATCCATGGTCTTCTACTTTCTAGTCTGGTGCCTTAAGCAATAGAACTAACTAACTAACTAACTAACTAACTAACTAACTATCCATCTGTCCATTTGTCCATTCGTCCGTCCGTCCATCCGTCCGTCCATCCGTCCATCCATCCATCCATCCATATGCTTTTTATATATTTCAAATTTTACTTTTTAATGATATTGTTCAATGTGGGGCATTTCTTATTTCGAGAGCTGGGCATGTGTGCCATTGTGTATACCGGTAAATGACAATAAAATTATCTTATCCCTTTTGTTTACTTTACTGAACTATATATTACGAGAGGATTTCTGTAGTGGATTTACATTTAATTATCCCTATGACTGCATTCACACCATGCAATACAGAAATGAATATACTATTGCAGTTTCAGCTATCTGTATAAATACCAAATTGATAGCTTTTGGAAACCTGATTTGCCTTTATGAACAAGGCAATAGATTGTCAGTGTAATCCATGATAGAAGAAAAGCAGAAGATTTGGCTGCTGCCAAGCAAAATAAAATCTCTCAGCTGAGAGATTGAAAAAGACAGCTGTGGATTTCTAGGTATACTTGGACATTTCAATAATGCAAACATTAGTCAAATACTTCTCCTGCTGTGTAATCTCTTGGGAGATTATTTCTGCAGATGTAGGGATTACTTTTTAAAAGGAAAAAAACTGTGTGTTTATTTAAAAGCATAACCTACTACCAGGAATCCAAAAGGCTTTAGCTCACTAAAAGATGTACTTACATATGCTTTAATAGTTTTTTTCAGCAAACAGCAAGGGAATTTCCCTATTGCATGCTGTTCCTCTATAGCAGACATGTCACACTCGCGACGTCACATGACATCGCACGACATATCGGGAGCTTTGTCCCCATTGCCGGCAATGGGGTGGGTGCAGTTTTGTTCTGACGTATCCGGCCCACAGGCCGGCAGTTTGACACCCCTGCTCTACAGAGTAGACAATATGATGTGGCATCTAAGTTTTTTCCTCCCTCAACATATATTTTGCTCCAAAAGAAATCAGGGACAGCTCTTTCTATACCATCTTGCCCTCTTCTTCTCATTTATCTATTACCTACCTACTTTAATTGTTTGGAATTGTATCATCCATGCATTTCCTGGGCACCAAGTTTGTTATTTATTTACTAATTTACAGTTTGTATACCCTGAAATTCAAAATGATTTATATCCTTTTTGGATATATAGATGGATTACATCCATAAAACAAATTAGCCATAGCAACATAAATGATCACAAAGTAATATAAAACTCAAATAAATAAAGTAATATCTCCTCCTACCAGCAATGACATGCAAGCACACCACTGAACTCTGGAGACTCTTCAAAATAAAATATTTTTTAAAGCCTTCCAGAATGACAGTATATAGGGAGCCATTTTGGACCTCTGAGGAAAGATGCTTCAAGGGGCAGGAGCAATTACCAAGGAAACCTTCCTCTAAGTGCAGTTCAACAAGTTTTATCAGAGGAAAAGTCCTAAAGCACTTTGCCTCCAGTTAAATGTGGAAGATGGATGGATTCCACAGCATAGGTGTTATGCCACTGAAGCAGCTTACTCCCGTCAGCAGCTGTGCTGTTGCATTTGGGAACAATTGCAGTTTCTGAATCTTTATAAAGCAATCATTCCACGACATGTGCCTTGCAGGCATCTAAACTCAAAGCGATAAGAGTATGAATCGCTGTCATTCCAAAACAGTGACACAAGTGATGCAAATTAAGTGAAGAGTGATTCAGGCTAGGAGTGATTAGAATTACCATTATGAATATCAAAATCTGCAGCTTAAGAAACTTATCTCCAGATTCTTCAGGATAACTTTGCTTTCTGAGACAATAAAGAAATAATGAATTTTAAAAAGCATACTTACAACGCAAGGCTTTTTGTAGTCTCCGGATCTTGATGGCTGTACGGTAAGCAGAAAAACGCACGTTGTTCAAATCAGCTAAAAAAAGCCAAAGAAGAGAAAGTAAGCATTAGCCCAATACCATCAAACATTTGTTGTCAGATTGAACAAAATGCATCAATAGTGTATCAATCAATAGTTCATTCTTTTCTTAATTAATTAAGAGAAAAAGAGAAAGTAGGAATGCAGCACTACAAATCAAATGAGAGGTTTAGAGTTAGTTCCTGTTCAAAAAAAAATGAATAGGATAATGGCAGCTGTTTAACATTTCAGACAGGTTTATTTTGAATATCGTAGTAACATTTACATGAATGTATTCAGATGAGAAAAAAAAACAATTTATGTTACAATCCAAAACAGGCTAGTTGCTGTAACATGGAGATATGCAAGAGGCCACGGACAACTATACTAAGGATTGTATTTCAAAAATAGATCAGAACAAAGTAGTAGCTGGACCCAGGGTAAAAGTGAATTGATCTGATTCAATGCAAATTAAGTCAAATATGGTGAAGGTGTTTCTTTTTTAGTGACAACCCTTGGAGATGCTCCAACAGCCATTCCTAAGCCTTTCAGAAGTGCATGAGACCTTGATCTTTAGTATTACACTCTGCCCTGCACCAGCCTTTTCCATGGCATATTTCTGATAAGGTCCTCAGAGGTTCCTAGTAGTAACTCTCACAGTTCCAGGTCTTCATAGTCAAAACTTCAATACATATACACTGGTAGCAACTTTCCATTAGATTTGAATTCTATGGAAAGGGGCCACATGGTTAATCTCTAACTCTATGGTTCTTAATTTCAATGTATTCAGAGCCAAATAAGAAGTGCTAATAATGCATTGAACAGAAATCCTTGATAGCTATTCTTAGAATGTTTATTTCCAACCTTTTCTCCAGAAACTTGCCCTTTCACTTTTTCACCCTTGTTTAAAAAAAAATGAGATAGGTTGGGCTAAACCAGGGGTAGGCAACCTTGGCTCTTTTGTGACTTGTGGATTTCAACTCCCAGAATTCCTGAGCCAGCATGGCTCAGCTTGGAAACCTCTCCCTTTCCCCTCAGCATGGCTGGCTCAGGAATTCTGGGAGTTGAAGTCCATGAGTCATAAAAGAGCCAAGGTTGCCTACCCCTGGGCTAAGAGAAGATGATGGGCCTAAAATCATCCTGTGAACATTCATTGCTGAGATTTAGAAGGTATGTAGTAGCACATTTTCAGACTAGTAATTTATGCTTTTGTAAACTGTAGTTCACTTCATCAGATACATGGAATGGTTGAACAGATGTAGGATTTCAGCTGGGATGTTACAGCTCAGGGGGAGGAAATTGTGTTATGTACATGCATATGAGATAGGTTACAACATCCAATGACTTAGCAACAGTAAAGTGTTAATAAAACCCTTTTTTTAAAATGACTCTCTGGGATAGCCTACAACTTTTAAACATAAGTTCTGCAGTCTCTCGCTCTACTGTGCTGGCTTTACTTTTTCAAAACATCCACCTCATGGCTGAGGCGGATTTGAAACCAACCATAAACTCAGCACCTTAACCATTCCACAACTCTGGGTACTCTGGCTACTAAAAGTCATGTACTCCTTTCATCTTACAGTTCTTATGCCTTGAATTTATAATTAAAGAAACACTAGCCAAATTATATTCCTTAGAGCAGGGGTCCTCAACCTTGGCAACTTTAAGACTTGTGGACTTCAACTCCCAGAATTCCTTGGCAACTTTAAAGTCTTAAAGTTGCCAAGGTTGAGGATCCCTGCCTTAGAGTGTCATCAAGCATATTTTGGAAAATGTTTCTATTCAAATGCATGGGATGCCATGCCTTTTTTTTTTTAGGAATAAATATAACCATTGTACCAAAATGCTGTCTAAATTGCAACATATCCCAGCGAGATATGTTAACTAAAAGGCGTATAATTAGTAAACTGAACCTAGTGAATATTAAGGAGGCACAATGTCCTTAAGGACCACACAAAAAAAAATTCATATAAGTGGGAAAAAAGAGAGGCTTTAGTTTTAAGGGCACTTACACAATGATTGGAATAGTTCAGTCATTTTAGGGTGATCCCAGGATGTTGTTTGAGTGTGATGACTGCAAGAAAGAAAGATGAGTATTATTTTTAATCACTAGGAACCAAAAATATAATAAACAATTTGCCTGAAAATAACAGCTATATTGTTAATATATAATGACCAAATTTCAGGAATCCAGGCAGTTATGTCTCTATACTGAAATAAGTTCCAAACTTTTGTATTGTAAATACATGTAGCAATTACACAACATGAAATGATAATGTTGAGACATGGGAGATTTAACAAATAGTTTTTACTATAATAGCAGAATCTCTTATCTGAAGAGCATGTATTATATCTTTATGGAATAAGATTAGTTCTTTGAATCTTGGCTCTACATTTCTCAGATTTTTATTATTTTTAGTACAGGCAGTCCCCAACTTACACCCATTCATTTAGTGACCATTCACAATTATAACAGCACTGAAAAAAGTAATTTATGACTTTTCACATGACGACACTTGCAGCATCCTCATGGTCACATGATCAAAATTTGGATGCTTGGCAAGTGATACATATTTATGATGGTTGCAGTGTCCTAGATCAGGGGTGTCAAACTCGCAATGTCACGTGATGTGTCACGACTTTTCGTGACTTTTTTCCCTTTTGGGTGGTTTGGGTGTTTCCCCAAGGCACCATATGTTTCTGGTTGGGTTAGAATATTGGGTGTTTCCTTTGCTGTCCTTTCATGACCTTGCAATCATGGGTCTGCATGTGGCCAGAAAGAGCGGGGCCATCTGCACGTATTCACTCTCCCCTAAGTCCAGGTCAACAATCTTCTGACAAGCCAAGCCAATGGGGAAACCAAATTCACTTAACAAACACATGATTCATTTAACAACTGCAGTAATTCGCTTAACAACGATGGTATAAAAAGTTGTAAAATGGGTTCTAACTCACTTAACAACTATCTTGTTTAGTGACAGTTGGGATGAAACACCAATAACATGCCTTATGTTGATGACATTACCCTGAGAGCAAAAACTGTAAAGGATCTTCAAGGCCTAGTAATAAAAGTCAAGCAACACAGTGGGGGGAAAAAGGACTAAAATTAAATATTAGCAAAAACATACTAATAACAACAGGTAGAAAAATTAATCTCAGAATTAACAGTGAAGCTATTGAAGGGGCGGATAGCTTCTGCCTTTTAAATCAACCATCAACCCTAAAGGAACATGCAGTCAAGAAATAAGTCGCAGATCAGCACTTGTTACAATAGCCAGGAAGGCCTTGGAAAAGATATTCAGATGCAGTTATATATCTACAAATATCAGAAACATGAAGCAATGGTATTCCCGTGATATTTTATGGAAATGAAAGTTGGACTTTGAAGACGCAGAATAGGAAGAGTGTTAATGCTTTGTATTGGAGAAGACTCCTGAAATACCATGGACAGCAAAGAAAACAAACAAATGGGTCATCAAACTAATCAACCCAGAGCTCTCATTCACTGCACAATTGATCAAATTCAAATTATCCTACTTCGATCACATTTTGCAAAGACCGAGCTCTCTGAAGAAGGCTGTTATGCTGGGAAAGGTAGAAGGAAAGGAAAGAAGAGGATGACTAGCAGCAAGTTGGATGGATCCAGTTTTAATGGCAATGAATGCACTAATGGGAGACTTGAACAATCAGGTTAGGAACAAATCATCATGGAGAAAATCAATTTATGTGATCAGCAGTGACCTGATGATATATAATCAATCTATTATCTCATTCAAATAATACACCTTATTTTATTTCAGCATAACTGAAACACTAATCTCATTAGCTACAGTAGGTTATATTTTTTAAAAAAAAATCTTTCAAACATCCAATATTATATAATGCTCATAAATTGAGTATATGTTAGCAAATTAAGCATTATTTAATGAAACAATACATTATATTCTCCTCTTTAAACCTGCTACAATAAGTGAGTTACACTCAGCTAAATAATAATATTGATGGCCAAAATCAATGAGAAAATAAATTTTCACTGCCTACCTAGCCATGGTTAGAAAGAAATTGTGATGTATTTTTTACTGATGTCAAAATGGAGAACTGGAGAACATTTCTAGTTCACAGAGAATAGAGTTTTGTTACCCTCCAGAGCTCAGTTTTCAGCCATCACTGCTTCCACTTTTAACTGATCATTTACTCCCCAATCTTTACATCCATCTTCATTGCTCACTTCCACCCAAATAAAGTAATATGGCACTAGTGCTGTATTACTCGACTGCTAATTCAGTTGACGTAGCTGATCAGTTTATCTAAAGAAAATAAATTGGCTGTGGATTCACTGATTCCCAAGCTGTCTCCTTAATGTCCTATTGTAATAAATTGCTGATGGCTTGAAAAATTGCTCAGAAATTGTTATTTATTTCCTAAGACATAAGCTTTCTTTCCTTCATTTAGTGGAGGTCTATCACCCTGCCATTCTAATTTCCTCAGCCACTGACCTTGGACTTTCACACACTACTTATAAAATTTAAACTTAACAGTATTGTATATTATTGTGTACCTATAAAGAGCAGTGCAAGTAATAAGATAATATAATCTCTGTATCGATCAATGCCAAGTCACTCACCCAAGGAAGATTACTTTTTTATATCTATATGTGACAATTTAGGATTTGTGCTGTTGCTGTATGTTTCTCTGCATGCCTTTTTTGACTTTTTGTATGCTGCTAGTATAAGAATGTCATCATTGCTAAAAGCCCCACATTGATACGTAGAGCAGAATTTTGCAGAGATACTGTAGGCACCTCCATTTTTTTTCCCTCTTGGGGGGTTTTCTTGTTGCATACTTTTCATCCCAGGCACTATAAACTATTCTGACAGTGCAATGGAAGTGGCATCTATTTTTCCAACTCTCCTAACTGGAACACAGAATGTCTTTGTTAACTATTACTTTAAAACCTTTAATCAATGTCATGGCTGTAAATAAATAAATAATTCTGTTTAAAAGGAATTCATTTCGTTTCTATCCTGCAGCAACTCAAGTAACTCTCAGAGTACTTAGCATAGGGGTCTTCAAACTTGGCCCTTTTATGACTTGTGGACTTCAACTCCCAGAATTCCTCAGCCAGTGCCAAGTTTGAAGACCCTGACTTAGCAAGACAGCTCCAATCTAGCTGATCCTGCAAATATTCTTAAGATAATAAACTATTACCTTATTTCAGGTTTATATTTCATTTCTGTGAGCAATTTCTGCTAAAAATATAAGTTTAAATCTATTTACTATGGCTTATCAATTAGTGGAGAGATTAATATCAAATTCTGGATAAACATAAGGAAGTGGAGAGTTAAATGTCTTTTTTCTAATAAGCTATTTTGTTTGCCACTAGTGAGGAAAAAAACAGGAAATATGTTCTATTTAATGCTGAGTAATATGTTTCAATAATTATTCAATTCTCTCACACAAAAATGTTATTTGTTGATTGCAGGCTTAAATTTTAACAAACCAAAATTATCCAGTGGGTTGACTATCTTTACATGTGCTCTTGACTAGTTCTGTGAATATCAGAAGAGAAAGCATAATGTAATAAAAACTGTTTAGCAAACTAAAATTTCTATGTTAAAATTTCTATATAAAGTAGAAAGCAAAACTTTAGATTTAAGTTGCTACTCACAGAAATATAAATATATTTCTCTTCCGAATTTTAAGGGTAGAATAAAATTGATCTAAGATATAGATCAAGTATTTCATCAGCCTTGAAAAATTACAAAGAAAATGCTAGTAGCTTTACAACATCGTAAAAACAGGATTTCAAAGGCAGGCTTCTCATGTCTCTAAAAATTTATTTTCCAAGCTTCCTATTGTGCACTAACTTTTCACAGTGCTGAGACACCCCTGTCCTTTCTAAAACATCCATTCTGTTCATTTAAAGTGACAGCGGAAAGACTGAGCTTTGCTCAACCCCTTAACCACACAATATTTTAAAGAATAAATACTTCAAAGGCAAACATACCCAATTCAAATCTCAGAATCAAGGACTCTACCAAATATCGGAAATATGGCTTAAGATGTTTAAGATGCATGGTCATGCAAAATAATAGAATCTCTACAAGGTCGCACCCAGACTCATGGAATGGATCACCGAGTCCAATCACTCCACTCAGTTCAAGAACCCAAACAAAACCATCCCTGACAGGTGGCTGTCTAGCCTTTGTTTAAACTAAAGGGAAAGTCAACACCTCCATGGGTAATTGCTTTGCACTCATGTCAGAAGCACCAAGGCACTTCCAGGTTGAAAGATTAGCCATGACATCACCATTGCCTGGGGCTGCCCAGTTGGGAGTAGGAGTGAAGGGCAGGAGCTCACTCCACTCCACGGCAGCACTCAGGTCTCAAACACAGGCTTGCTAACCTCCAACCCAGCGTCCTAACCATTGAAGGTTCATAGGTAATTAAATGGTTTCATTGCTGAACTGCTCTTACTTTTGGGAAGTTTTTCCAGCATTCATCTGGGATTTGTCTTCCTGAAACATAAATCCATGGTTCTTGCCCCCCTAAGTATGAATAGTAATGAATAGCAATGAATTCCTATTTGTTTGGAAAATAGAACAGCAACTACAATGTCATTTTTAGACATCTCCTGAAGAATTCTACTTAGCATGGATTATGATAGGACAAAGCATCAAACAGTGCATAACAAATACAGAGTACTTCTCTGTCCTAACTACGACCCTAAACTTTGTCAGCAAATTCATCAGGTACCTCCCATCCAAAATGGAAGCTCTTAAGCATGCTATCCATTCAGCCATCCTTGAGGGTCCATAAAGGAAGACTCCCTATTTGGAGTAGCTATGCCCTTACATTTCTGGACACATAGAAACAACAGAGCACATACTTCTCCAGTGTTGTACCATAAACATTTATAATAGTCTTATTGTATAATTATGTCAAAAATATCCAAGGTGCATGAGACATTACCTGCAGATTTTGAATACCAGTCTTGCTACAACATATAGCATTGTCAAGTCTATGTACCCTAAAATCTGTGTGATGAAGACTTGAGGCTCATATTTGGGACTCAACATTATAAATTAGACTCAGTGGTTACTCATGTGTCATAATAGGGTTCTCTGTCTGTCTGTCTCTCTCATATTCTCCTGTACCTTTTTAATAATACCATGTCTTCTTTTAGATTCTCACTTTTTTATGCTTTAATATATACTTTTAGTTTTTAGTTTATATAGTTTACATGACTTTTACATACTGTGCATGTTTTATGCCTTTTCTTTATTATACTTCTATACTTTTATTAATGATTGTACTCCATCCTCTTATGCTGGTCTTTGGCTGTAATAAAGAATGTCTGATTTGATAGTTATTCTGCTGTTTAGTTTGACATAATAAATTTAAAAATAAAACTGTAATAAGTTTTGCTATAATCCAGATATGTTTGCCATAAACATATAACATTCATTTAATATAAAATTGGTTTAGAGAAATCAGTTTCTTATTCTGATAACCATTTATCTAAATTGATCGTGTCTATTACAAATAGCAGTAAATCAGTGATTTTTTTTTCGAGCTGTGTTTTTATTTCTGCTTGTTGTGCTGGACCCATTGGGTCTATTTTTCATCAACTCATTTTTGACTTTACTTAAAAGCATCTAAATTTGACAATTGAAAAACTAGCCTCTGTCTCCTTGATCTCTGGTCAATAAATGGAGCACATAAATGCAGAAGCATAAAAACGATCATCACTGAACACAAGAAAGAGATTAAAAATGAAAAAAACTTCTGAACTGAGTCAAGTAAAGGTACATGGTTACATATGCTTTCAAAAAGACAGTTTCTTTTCCTTGTATTTGAAGTATTTTTACAAAAGCTGAACTCCATGTCCTTGATCTATGCACAAAATTCAAAAGGTGGCCAGAAAAATCCATGTTATGGACCCAGAATAAATTATAAAAACTAATCTGAAAAACTATACATTATATAACTTAGGTGGTCTCCAAGATTCAGATAAGATGTTCCAGGGACAGTCAACTCTAAATCGTTGCTGGTATTTAAACAGAGGTTGCTTGCCCATCTTTTGTGGATGCTGTAGAAGATTCTTTCACTGGGCAGATGATTGAATTAGACAGTCTCTAAGATCCCTTCATCTCTTCCATTCTATAATTACATCCAATGCACTATAGCTTTCTCCCATCAACTACAAAGCCCTGACAATTGTTGTAACCTTTGATCAGCTATACAAAACCATGCATTTTTAGAAATTTAAGAGTTACTGATCCATCCTGACTTCACTAATCTGCAGAGATCCGCATTAGCTACTGCAAGTTCAGGAATCTTTGTCTTTGAGAATAAGATCCATTGCCGGCAATGGGATGGGCGTGGTTTTGTTGTGACGCATCCGGTCCGCGGGCCGGCAGTTTGACACCCCTGCTCTAAGGGATCTTCCAAGATTCAATGTATTCTCTGAAATGCAGTCCACTGAAAATGAATATGGGTAATCTTCAACTTATGACCAAAATTGAGCCTGGAACTGCGGTTATAAATTGTGCTGGTCATTAAGCAGGTCACCACATGACGATGACCAATTTTATGACCTTTTTTGCAACAATCCTAAAGCAAATTTATTAAGCAAATCCCGCAGCTATTAAGCAAATCCATTGTCTGCAATGGTTGGTTTTTGCCAGAAACCAAAAATAAATGCTCTCAAACAAAGAAACTTTTCTGTGGAACTTGCTTGATTGGTTATGTAGGAGATGGGAATTGAGATAATGGGACAAAAAAGTACAACAGGCGTGAGCAATATGTGACAAGATAGGAATTTACACAGCTGTGTAAAACTTTTCTGTGCTTTTAGATGCAACTTTTAGCTCATCTTGCACACAGTTTTGACTGCACTGAAAAAAAGTTCAGCTCATCAGGATTGGTCAATAATAACCTTCTATTTTTACAACATTTGCTGCCAGAAGTAAGCAAGATTTCAATAGCTTTTGTTGCCTCAAATCAATTCTCTGCTTTCTTATTTATATAATTTTATATTGGCTTCCCTGGAAATAGGTCTCATCGATCTCAGAAGGATATGCAGTAGTAAACTTGAATGATTACATTTTATTGGCCATTCTGTTCTCCATCTACTCTTTTGGGCATATAAAATCAGGCTACTGCATAAATTGTTGACATGGCTAATTCCTAACCCAAAACATAAGAATGAGAACATGAGAATAGTCCCTATTGGATCAGACTTAAGCTCATCCATTCAGCATTCCATCTAACGCATTAGCAGAAGCATTTAGGAAGACCACAAATAGGAACTCAAGATAGCCTTTCTATCACATTGTTGTCCATATGTAGAAATGGACTAGCCCGTGCCTGGAAAACATACCCAGTAATCAAAATGAGTAACAACCATTGGCTTGTCTTCTAGGAATCTGTCTAGTCCTTAATTCTTCTAAACTAGCAGCCAAGGCCAGGATTGTGGCAGTATATTCCCCAAAGTAATTATATGCTGGATGAATAAATGCTTCCTCTCATCCATCTTAAATCTCCTACTCAGATTTATTATATGGCCTCCAGTTTTAATGTGGGGAATAGAATTCCCTGCTTCTTTCTTCCTTCCCTCCAATTTCATAGCAGAAACTCTGATCGGCTTAATAGTGCTATCCCACCTCATCTATACACTCCTTAAGCATAGGTCTGTCACTTTCCCATTCCCAACACAGATTTCCCCAGAATGCAAGTGACACGAGAATCATAATTAATCTCCACATGTTGGCTGAGGAACAGGATGTTATTCTTCCTTCTTGCTCCAACTATCATTCCTTTAACTCCTTGCTTGTTCTGCCAAACTGTCCAGCTAAGAAAGGGTCCTCATTGTCTCCAACTATTCTGAGTTACACCTATCATTTGTTCTCCCATTTATTTTATGTAATTGTATTATTGCATTTATATTCCTTCTTTTACTGAGAAGCACATCCCAAACCAATCAATCGAGTTGCTTATGCTGAGAGATAGCAACCCAGTAATTTCCACAGTTGTATTCTTACATCTAGGTCAACACTTTAATCACTACGTTATACTTCTCCGTTTGTTATTGCTTACTTTTCAGGTTACATATGAAATACATGGCCCAAAACAAAATACCCAGTATCATTCTCCCTTGCCCTTAGAATTCACATCTAAACTTTTGCTTACAGGAAAAAAATCTAGCTAGATCAGAAGAGAAAAACCAAAACATGACTGAAAGGGAAGAGGTGAGAAAGGGAAGATACTAATCAGTAGAACTCTTGCTTCAAATAAGATTGGCTACTATATGGATTCGGGGTCACATGTTTAAAGTAAATTTGAGTTTGAGAACAAAATAATAAAAAGGTGTAAGTAAATTAATTTCATGTTGCCTGTTCTTTAGAAAGCATAAGGGCCATAGAAATAATAATTAGAGCACCTACAAGATGCAAGGCTTTGGATGCCTTAGTCCAGTGATGGCGAACCTTTTAGAAACCGAGTGCCCAAAAACTGGCCCTGCCCCACCCCACCCCCTGCCCCGCTCCACCCCACCCTGCCTGCCTGCAAGGCCACTCACTGCCTCCAGGGCCCCCCGCAGATCGTCCAGGCAGCCCAGCAGCGCCATGGCAGCCATGCCCTCTGCCCGCGCCCCGCAGCATCAACTGTGTGTTTTGGGGCATAAGGGCAGAGTCTTGTCTACGCTGCCTGGCTGCCATGTCCTTGGCTGCGCTGCTCCGGCCATGCTCGGGGGCGACTCTCCTCCAGGGGGGTTGCTGGTGAGGAGGGGGTCACGGGCGGAGACAAGGATGGGGCAATGGCACATGTGCCCACAGAGAGGGCTCCGAGTGCCGCCTCTGGCACCCGTGCCATATGTTCACCACTACTGCCTTAGTCCAGGGATGTCAAACTCGCAATGTCACGTATCACGTCTTTTTTGCCATTGCTGGTAATGGGGTGGGCGCGGTTTTGCTATGATACATCCGGCCCGTGGGCTGGCAGTTTGACACCCTTGCCTTAGTCTATCCAGACACAGAACTTTAAAAATTAACTTGCAGTCAATCTCTGCATTTGAGGGAAAAGACTAGGGAACTGAAGTCTTTTCATTACTGTTGCCAATTATCCTGTGAACAGACAAATCCCAGCAATCATCAAAGGACCTTTCTGCCACTGCTGCTGATTGTCTCACTGGCCCATCCATCAAGAAACTGAGAATATATAATAATGTAAATCTGACTTCAAAATCGATTTCTGTTGTCTATGCATAAAGGACTGTTACAGGCAAGGGCAAGAGACTAAGTATGATTTCTTTTGAAGAATGCTTGTAAATTATGATATGTGGCCCACTTAATCCATAGCTAGCTTTAACAGTACTGCCTCTTACACTCTCCAAAATGTAAAGAGTTAAAATTGCAGAGGATCTATTATATTCTTTTGTGAAAACATCTTAGTCTGCTACAAACTGGGGGAAAAAATGAAACATCTAAATCCATGATCTTAGTTAATCTGTCATTTAGGAATTCTCCAATTTAATCAATGGGATTCTATGGACTTTACCAATCCTTTCAACAGAGTAAGCCCAGAGTCATAATTAAGGATGCTTGAGTTAAGAATAAACCCTATTAAATCTTGAAATGGACAGGCCTCTCCTGATTTAGAGGCCTTGGGAATTTACATGGGGCTTCAATTGATAAGCTAAGGAGAAAATGAATCTTGTGCTTTGATAGAATGCCTGCCTTTGTACTTTTCCCCCCAGTTCAAATACAATTCTACTATGTTGTGCTTCTGGAATAAATCATCTGACAGTTATTGGTTAGGCCAGTATGATGGCTTGGGATATTTGGCTGTGTGGTGAACAAGGTTGTTTGTAATCCAGCTTCTGGATGTCAAGGAAATTCAATCTATTGACAGGAATTAAATTCTTATTCAATGGATGGTTGACTATTTTGAAATAATAAACTAAGTAAGGGACAAAGCAACACTAAGATGTTTTTAGACCTGAATCTCTTCACACACAATAAAACTCAGTTCCAAATCACTTTCTGACAAGAAAATGCAAACACAATTAATATTGTGTTAAAGACAAAGTTTAGAAGTAGTAAAACATTCTCTTTAACCTAGAAATTTAACTTCAGTTATCTTTTCCAGAAGTTTCTTAAACACCTTAATTTAATATAAAAGTAGTATCATTAAGTTAATAGAATTTCTGATACCATCAGACAGGATATAGACCCCTGCAAACTGTTGTTCTATTCACTGCAACTACCAGCGTTGATTAGAAAATAAAGCTTAACAAAGCAGGTAGACAAATTCAATTACTGAGACTAATTATGGCAATATTTCTACTTTTAAAAAATCTTTAGCCACAATTATAGTCCCCCGTGATAGCACACAGCATTATATAGTAATCGCTTACAACATCTTTGCTGGCTGGAGTACTCATTTGAGTAGAGATATAGAACAAAAAATCAAGCCAAACAGCAAGTAAGCAAACAAAAACAAGGCAATATCAAATAGTCATTAAATCACATTAAATATGAACATTTTCAGTCAGCCAGTTAACATTGAAATAGTTTTATAATGCCTATCATCAGCAAGTACCATTAAAACCGTCAGTTCAAAGCCATTGTAAACTGTTTGTTTATACTGATGTGCTGTCAACAATCCAAAAGGACTCTGGCCTATTTATATTCCCCTCTTATGCTAATAAGGTTAAAAAATCAAAATGAATAACATGACAAAATACAAAAACACTGGCACCAGAAACTATCAAGCATTAAAACAAGCTCTCAATGGACCTCATTACTCACAGCCATTCCATTCCCAAAGTTCTCTTCAAAATCATGCTTTAACAGTTATCCTAAAGCCTAACAAGGCAGGACATAATCTGTTTTTTAAAGGGAAGACTGAGAAGGCTTGATCCCATGGCCTCCAAAGATGACAATCCTCAATAGAAGAGACAGAGTTCTCTGCCCTCAAATTGTTCATCTGTTCCAAGAGAAATCCAAGTCTAGTGTGTTAGCTTCTACAAGTTGGAGCCAAAATGATCTGAAAAGTGTCCAGGGTTGACATGGTGACCATGAATTTATTTATTTATTTATTTATTAAATTTATATACCGCCCTATCTCCCTTACGGGACTCAGGGCGGTGAACAGGCGATACTAAAAACCACAATAATAAATAAATAGTTTCTGTTCTAAAATCGAATTAAATAACAGGCCTGTTCTAAAAACACACCCATACAAAAAACCCCACTGAAACATAATCAAACTACGCCAGGCCAGCCGCACGGAATAGATGGGCCTTCAGGGCTCGGCGAAATTATAGAGTCTACTCCCAGAGATGGCAGATAGAAGCAACTAATGTCTCGTAAGCTCCAATACCATTCTGCAATGAAAGCAATATCTACTTGTACCAAACTTCAATAATGCCTCAAATCTGCTTATCTTCCTTATCTACCTCTGGCCACTTGTAGAGAGAATTGCCATTTTGCATCCCTGGCCTTGAACTCACAGCTAGAGCCATACCCAGAATTCATAAGGCTACATTTTAGAAAGGGGACATTCCCTTATTTCTCAACCAGGTTTGCTAATGCAAATTAGGTGTTCCCGCTAATCACAATTAGGTTAGGGATAAAGAGAGATACCTAAAGGGCAGGCCTGACATTACGCAGTTGCAGCTGCTGTGAAAGGCCTCAAAGAACTCGATAACCTGAGGAAAGCAGAAAGAGGCAGGAATTGGGGAAGCAGGCATAGGTGAAATAAAAACCCCATCTCTTGAGAGTAATTCCATAAGTGTTTTACTTAGTATTTGATAAGATTCTATTAAATATGACAGTAATAGCCTACATCACTGCCATCATCACATCTCCAGAAAAACATTGCTAGCTAGTACAAAGTATACAAAGATACTATTAGCTTGTTGTATAGACATAACAAAGACTCAAGTGGCTATGTTTAATATAAACTAAAGTTTTTAGGTGTAACCTCAGGTACAGCAATTGTATAGTGGACCAGACTGGTTATAACTTTCCTTAAATGGGTTCAGACCTCAGAACTTTTCAAGCCAAAGATAACAAAGGTGTTCCTGGCTACTGTTGCAACCCTTTGCTTCCACAGACAGCAGTGAGTCCAAATAGATATTCAACAGATTTTTTGGGAGGAGTGCAACTCTACTCCATTTTTTTTATTTATATGGACAGATACCTCCACCCAAAGCATTTCTGTCTTGCCTAATTATATGACCAATATAGGGAAGGACATCTGAAAATGAATGGTGCTTTTTAAAAATCCCATGCATTTTATTCTAACGTAATTATGAGAACAAATACCAACTTACTTAATATAGTATGGAACGCTGTTATGAGACACTGATCTCTGCCACGGTAGTTGTACAGAGGCTATAGAAATAAAAAAAATTGGAAATAAATAAACCAAGAAAGTGTTAATTTATTATTTACAAATAGGCATACTTGCACAAAGAGGCTGAATGAGAAGAAATATTCCAAACTCTGGGAGTAAATTCTCCTGAACAGTTTTTTTTTTTAGCATTCATCCTCAAAATCAACACTAATCATGTTAAATAATCACCAGTTTAAAACAATTGCTGATGAAGAACCACTTATTTAGAAGAGAACTTGATCCATTCCAATCCACTTAATAATGAACAGGCCCAGTATACCACGTAATTACCTACCCTTTGGTTTGGGAACTTTCCCTTTTCTTTTATGAATCTTTGCTTGCAAAATTGTGAGTGCATACATTGATTCTACTTTAAAAATATATCTTTCTAGAATATTTTTCAGTTAGTTTTTATTTCTTGACACATACACCCAATTCCCATAGTTGTTTCAAGTACTTGAGGACAGAACTATGAACATTTTGTAAAACTGTGAAAAGGTCACTCTAGGACTGTAGTTTTTAATCAAGATTTAATATTATGTCCAAAGTCATATATTAACTCTATATCATCTTTTGTTTCCTGTCCAGGGCTTGTAAATCTGCTTCCGATATTGGCTAAGCACAATTTAATTGTAATTCTAAACTGTCATTCTGTGAGAACTGTCTTTCTGAAAATTTCTCTGAAAGGATCTTCCATACGTGACAATCATTTTGTTCTATATTTTCCTCGAAGGCCAGTTATTAAAATATAAGCATATTTGGGATAAAAAGAAAATTAAGAACCTTTGAAGTACTTCATTGATCTACCATTAGAGTCCTCATTAACCAATTTCATTAATACTTACTGGAAAGAAAATCTTGAGATTCAGGTTCATAATCATGGTGTATTTCTTGTAGTAATTTAATGCGATCATCTACCGATATCTGCATATAAAAATACAAACAAGGAAAAGCAGTAATAAGCTTTCAACTGATCATACCAAGCCAATACATACAGCCAACAAGACAAACAGTGGTTTATGATTCATTTTTGCAAACAGAGTTTAAAGAGTAAATATTCTCTCCTCCTAAATCTTCTTCCATTTATAATGTTTAAATAGAAGCTAGTAATGATTCTTCTGTAAGCAAAGCAAATCAATATCAAATAAAGGCCTTCTTAGTGTCTAATACTGTCTACTGAAATGTTCACTTCTTCCCTTGTCTAAGTTTCTGCAGTCAACATGCTTTATTTTGATTGTATTGATCTTTACAAGAAACCATATTGGAATATGCTGCTTAGTGATTGACCTTATGGGTCAACATTCTCCTGGTCTGCCAATTAAGCTGGATGAACGTATACAAAACTACTCAGTCAAATCTTGTAAGGTATAACAAGTGTTTCTAGCCCTTCAAATTAGATTGAAATGGAAGAAAAATATGTTTAGAAATTCCTCAGAACAAGGGCTTAATCATGATTTTTTGTAAACAGCTCTATCAGTTATTTTCTAACTAAAGACCTCCTGTGGGCTCTAATGAAATCCAAAATATTTTACATGGCACCTAATAGTCTTCTCAAATGGCTTTAAAGGCTATTCTAATGAAGCATTAGCACAGTGTTTCTCAACCTTGACAATTTTAAGGCATGTGGACTTCAACTCCCAGAATTCCACAGCCAGTAATGCTGGCTTTGGAATTCTGGGAGTTGAAGTCCACATGCCTTAAAATTGTCAAGGTTGAGAAACACTGCATTAGCATAATAGTAACACAATATTTCAGAAGCAGTATGGTGTAGTTTAAGATGCTGGACTGACACTCGGGGCTTAGGTTCAAGTTCATCCTTAGCCATAGAAACTTACTGGGTCACCTTGGGTCACTGACTATCCCTCAGCCCAACCACATTACAGGGTGGTTGTTGTGGGAAAAATGGAAATGGAAATGGAAATGCCTTGAGATGAAGGAAAGATAGGTTCTAAATTTAACAAATACACAGTACAAAGGAAAGACCAGCCTCAAGTATTATCTGTATTTTAAATAATGCATTTGGATCCCACATTGTTTAGCTATATTATTTATACCTAAAAGATTGGTTACTTCCATATTAAAGAATGTGTCGGTGCCACCAAGTAGATCAGACCATGAAATCAACTTTACAAGGAGGCTAAAACTACTTTTATTGAGATAGGCTATAGTAGCAGGTCAGAAAAGTCTGGTTTTGGTGTACCTCCTCTTCCTTTTTTATAGTTCAGCGAATGAAGGAAATGTCTGGACATTCTGGACTTATCATTTAATCCTTGTGGCTTGATAACAGAATCTGTGTATCTCCATCAAGCTAATATTCCTTACTGTCTACCCAAATCATATATTGAGTCATTTTGATATTCAGTGAAACTTCAATTTGGCAGATATAATCTGAGGGAATTATGTTGTATTTACATCATCTTATGACATTTGTGTAGTGACATGACTGTGATAAGGCTGTAAATTGTGGTCATTTATCAATAATATTGTCAGAGGATTTTCTCCCTGATGTGGATAATGTGGAATCAGTAACAGGGGCTGCCACAAAGAAGAGGGAGTCAAGCTATTTTCCAAAGCGCCTGAAGGCAGGACAAGGAGCAACCAAAGAGAGAAGCAACCTAGAACTAAGGAGAAACTTCCTGACGGTTAGAACAATTAACCAGTGGAACAACCTGCCTCCAGAAGCGATGAATGCGCCAACACTGGAAGTTTTTAAGAAGAAACTAGACAGCCATTTGTCCGAAATGGTATAGGGTTTCCTGCCTGAGCAGGGGGTTGGACTAGATGACCTCCAAGGTCCCTTCCAACTTTATCACTATTATTACTTTCATAGTTCTCCCTAACACTTAGCCAATGAAAGCTACCTGTAAAAGTTTCCATCGCATGTTCAGATCATCCAGCTGTCGTGTGACTTTCAAGGATGGATGAAGATCAAGTGGAGAGAGCTGACCAGATAAGTCATTGATGCATTTGATTTTCAAGCTGATTGGTGAAATTTCTTCTCTAAAGGCCTGGAAGAGGGAATACACCGCTGCTTTTAGTAAAAATCTTGAAGAGCAAAAATACAATCTCTAAATGATACATGTAAGTGTCCTCCTTCATTTTCATTCTTTCACTATCTCTCCTGACTTTCCTTAAACACATTACATGTTACTGTGAGTATATAAAAAAAAAAACCATGAATTTACCAGGAAACAAAAAGCCACTGAATAAATAGTGAAAATGAGAAAGAAAAGCAAAGATACTTAGTAAACATTATCTTCAAATTCAATAATAAGTATTAGAACTTAAGTAATTTGGGTTTCATTACCTTTATATCACATCAATAAAACATAAAAATGAAATCTGCTAAAAGCCAGATAATTCTACAAAATTGATACAATTTTCCAACTTCATGCTGTTTTCCCCAAGAATTACTAGATCAATTTCAACATCAATGTTGATTTTGTTAATAGATGAAATAATCCTCAACAGTTTATACTATTTGAACAAATAGAAAACATAAGTTTCCCTTTACAGTTCTTTATGCAAATACTATTAAGATATGAACAATTACCTCTTGCAGGCAGAAAAAACAAGAAATATTCCCACTAGAACACAAAAGCATTCTTTTATGTTTGTATTCAAACGAAAAAAAAGGAAAGATGGATATTTTATGCTTAAATCAACATATTTAAATCTGCTTTGATTTACTTCTAAGGCAACAGAAATTGTGTTTCATTAAATTTAGCTTAATCTTTATTTGAAAGCAAAAACAAACCTCTGGCAGAGTGTTGTTGTGTTTATGTATAATGCACCATTACTCATAAATAGTCTAATTTGTTATTTTCTAGATAATCCTTGGATATACAGGCAAAAGGCTTCTAAGTCTAATGCTAAAATGCTCATTGACTTCAGAAAGACATAAATTCTTAGGTGCTCTACTATTAGTTGTTATAGTCTGGAATTCCTAGACTTGTAGCAGAATGGTCTATGATAGAAAGTACTGGGAATTCAAAGGCATTAAGGGGGATAGATTCATTTTGTTTTGTGGGAAGGTAATTGTATGAATATTCCAGCTTATAACTGCACTTACAGTCAACCTTTCCCCTCAAAAGAAAAAGAGAGAGCAAAATATATTTTAAGAACAATTTCAGCTATCCAATTAAAACAATGCACTCACAGAACAGGGCTAAATAATTTAAATATCACCTCACTGCATAATTAAAATATCCCTTCACAAATAACACAATTGTAGCACCCCCATCTGTACTGTGGACAGGTGGAGGTGACATGAGATTGGTCTTTGCAGTCCAACTTGACAATGGGATTTAATTAATTAACCGTTATGGTTAGGGTGCTTAATATTCAGGGCATAGAGAGAGTTCTGAGTTCCTTAGAGTTTTCTCCATCTCCCTCTAGTTATGTTGCTCTCATTATATACATTACTACAAACCTATGCCTCCTGCTGTTATTTTACTGCTGTAGTAATAAAATAATTGTAATGAACTGTTGCACATTCCCAATGAAACGTATGAAGCAGGAATAATACAACTATTTTACTGATAAGAGTTTTCTATTCTGGATCCAGCTGGGCACTGGATTATGACTTCCTGAATACCACTGTACAGTTTCCATAGCCAAAATCTAAACATCAGCTGGCAATGCACTTAAACTAGCACTGGGATCTTACGGTTGTCTTATCAACTTCATCCTGCAATGAGGCCATCAGCCTGTCTCCAACAGGTTTCCAACTGTTTCGCACATTCTCTGCCTCTCTCAAGTCTGCATCCAGGTCATCCATGGAACACTGCAGGTCCTTCAGTTTTTCTAGTGCTTGATCTATCTGTTTCTGCCAACCACTGGCACAGGTATTCAGGCTTTCCCACTTCTCCTTCACTTCCGCAGACTGCTTGCGCATAGCTTTAGCAATCTTCTGTGCTTTTTCTTCAGGGGTCAACTCTGAAAATAGAAAAAAAATGTTCAGTGGAAGGAATAGGGATTAATAGAATGTGGACAAGAAATATTGCTGCTTTCAAAATACACTTGCTGCCAAGGATGATTAACGATGGACTTCCATTCCCATCTGTAGTAAGTGGTGTGTTTTGAGGTGATTCAAATTAATAGAGAAAGAGGCTGAAACAATGTTCAAATGAAGGCAAATGCTGGATTTTATTCCTAACAAAGTGTCAACAAAAGCTGGGTTGTAAAAAGGAAAAGGCTAACTTTGGAGAACTTGATAAATAATTGCAATGTTACTATAGTGCTATTGCAATGCTGAGAACAATTGATACCTGATTAATAAAATAGTATTTTTATGTCATCAATATGAAAATAGCTTCCAGGGCAAGAATATAATTAACTTACAAGATCTATTGAATAAGATATAAATAATACCTGTGATATTAACATTTAAGAGCCTTTGATACAAAACAATTTAAAATAGTTGATCTGTGGATGATTAATATCATGAACAGGGGGAAAAGCATCCTATGAATACAGCAATTGTAAAGATGTTATCTAGGATCAGGTCTAGGAACAACACTGCAGACTTCTTAATATTGTCCATAAAAAGGCAAGGAAGCACTAGAAAAACATAATTTGTTTTAGACTTTGGCTTCAAATCAGACTCATATCAGGTTGTCTGTTTTCTTCTCCTTTGAGGAGTTGTTCCTGGAAAAATCCATTAAATCCAGGGTGAGATTTTAGCCCCAATAGCACTGTAATCAACAGCCTGTAGATCTCCAAGTGTTTTCAAACTACGAATCTCAGCAGCCTCATTAATTAGGGCCAAAGGTAAAGGAATCTGGGAACTATAATTTATTACTATTTGGAAGGCCACAGTTTCCCCAGTTTTACTGTGTTTTCTTCTCAAAATATGCATGTGACACTACTAGATATTTGGGGACACAATCAATTAAGTTATGGAATAAATTACAAAATATTTTCATTAAAAAGTTCAGGCTGTACACTTTCAACCTATGGAAATTGAATGAAACAAGTTCTTTGATTTCAAATCAGCACTATATTTAAAATATAATGAAAAACACACTAATAATTCATAGTACATATACTCAACAGGCATAAGCTTTACCTGAAAATTATAAATACCTGTTTTGAAAACAATTAGAAGCCACTTAGATATAATAGCTTTTTCATTTGCCAGAGAAGAAAATTGTGATGAGGTTTAGGTTCACGTCTCCAAGAAAACAGAATGCAATATGGTGTTATTATTGATGTATTTTTCCTTTGGAATTTTGTCATACTGCAAAATAATTGTAATTATAATTTACCTCCATCATCGTCATCATCATTAATCATCTCTGCAAGCTGAACAGATTACTTGTTTTGGAAACTCTAAAACTGTGTTCCGAACTGATTTTCAGGGGCTGGGTAAATGAAAACTCAGATTCCTCCTATCTATAGCAAATAATGCCAATAACACTTTTAAAACTAAAGGGAAGAAGAGGAAGGATGCTGTAGGAAGAAAAAAATCAAGTCTATTTCTTCAAGGATCATAAGTGGGCAAATTGTGACTTTATTGTTCCTGTATAACAATAGATGTATTCTCCTGATAGCTTCTAGGCCAGCATTCCTCAACCTTTCCGGATTTGCGGACCAACAAGGGGGGAGGCTTCCATGTGATAATGGTTCCATGTGAGTGGCGGATAAGCACCCATGCACGCAGCTCCATTTAGGCAAGCAGCAGTATGCCCCCCACTTGCCCAAATGGAGCTTTGTGTGAACACACGTTCGCGCTCCTTGTGCAAATAGGGATGTGTGCGCTTGCCCACCACTTCCACAGCCCAGTAGTGGGACACAGCCCGGGGGGTTGGGGACCTGTGTTCTAGACTATTAGAAGTAATCTGTTGAGTTTTTCAACTTTGCAAATTCCATTTTTTGATTATAAATTTATTTTAGTTTTAGAAGGGCATGATAGTCAGGATTTTATATCTCACTCCCAGGGTACCCAGTGTTACATTCTTAGTGACTGCCTACATCTGCTTTGGTTCCCATCAGGTCCCTACTCAGTGGATTTGTTTATTTTTTAATGTTCTAAACAATGAGAAGCTAGAATGTTGCAAAGCAAAGTACCTAAAATAGCCTGAGTGGGTAGACAGATATAAAATGTTTCTGTCTATATTATATGTATATACTGGCTTTCGTCTAGCAGCTCAAGGTAATGTATATTAGCATTCCTACTCTTTTTTTTTCTTTGCAATAACAACCGTATGAGGTTGTGTGGCTTGAGAAAGAGCAACTAGCCCTAAATTATCCAGTGAGCTTCCATGGCTGCAGGTGGACCTGACTAGGGACGGCCCCACACTGATTCCCCAAGGAATTTTCTAGAAAACAAAATAATGGCTGCAGTCTGATGCTTGGAAGCATGTACACTTACATAGAAGGTGCCCCCAGAAAGCATTTTGGGAAGATTGATAGAGAATAATCTTACTAGTTTTCTCCTAGTAAATAATTTTTAAATTGACGATATCCATCATAACAACTATTTTCACAGAACGCTCATTACGTGTCATGAAAATTCCAGAAGCTCTTCTTTATGTGATAGGTAGACAAATATTATTATTATTATTATTATTATTATTATTATTATTATTATTATTATTATTATTATTATTATTATTATTATTATTATTTATTAAATTTATATACCGCCCTATCTCCCTTGCGGGACTCAGGGCGGTGAACAGGCGATACTAAAACCACGATAATAAATAAATAATTTCTGTTTTAAAATCGAATTAAATAACAGGCCTGTTCTAATAGAGTTTTAGAAGACTACTGTATACTATTTCCAAATTCTACTTATTAAAGAGAAACAAAAAGAAAATTTTTATTTCTCTTATGTCCTGCCTCTACTCTTCCCAGAGGCATTGGTTGAGATCAGATAGTACAATATGCATGCCACATTTGAGAAAATTAAGATAGAAGCTAGGAAGGAGTTAATCAGCAAACTGATTCCTACACAACACAGCATGGCACAGAAACATCCTTCAATACTCAACCCTACCATAGGTTGGCATGGTTCCCATTAGTGAGGATACCCGTTCTTTGCTAATTAAATTTTTATTGGGGATGCCAGCACCTTAAGATGATTTATTAAGAGGATTAGATATATCCATGGACCCACAAAATCTGGCACTGATCTTGGGCAAGACACTTCTTTAGATGTTTCTTAAGTATCATGACATAATGCTTGTATTATAATATTTAAATATCTACAAGCTGAACAATTATTAATATAACTTAACACTGTATTAAAAGGCTGCCTTTTAATGCTGCCTTATGTGTAAATTGGAAAGATGGAGCTGGGGTTGGGTTCTAAGGAGCTGAGCCAAAGATGGCAAAAGGCACTATAAAGTTTCTTCATTGTAAATTTCCACAGTATATTGATTAAAATTAGGAATTTTCAGATTGCTGGAAGTTGACTCAAAGAACAATTCAGTATTGTTACATTATAAGCACCCTGATTTTTCTTTCAGGAAAGAATTGTAGAATTGCTTTTATATTTGATATAAAAATGTCATTTAGAACAGGACTGAAGGCAAGCATATGTGTTATTATGAGTAATGAAGAAACTATTATGAGAAGGCATTTCTTGGCCATAAATATACTAGCCCTTCAGATGTTCTAGCACGTTAATGAAAAATATACTACTTACAAAAAAAAACTGAGGTCATACAGTAACTGCAGAGAGAAACGGTGACTGCAGAGATAATGTGCTATTAAATAAGATTTGTGAGAGTAGTTTGATTTCCTTTGGAATGATTCTGTTGGGTAGAATCCAGTGAACCTCTTATGTCAGCAGAAGTAGGCAATTTCACCTTTCTCTGAAGCTTTTCCAATTCTTTTTCAACCAATTAGGGAATATTCCTGCACAGATGTATTGGGGGGGGTGCTCATGGGGTGGTGCATATAATGGAAATTAGTGCATTAACTCTATTTTCATAGAGCTCACTTCACAAAATGACCCATCTTAGAGACATAAGAGAATACATATGCTTGCACACACACACACACTCTCTCTCTCTCTCTCTCTAATCATATAAGACCCCTACGCAAATGCAGTGTAACTGACCCAATTATGAACACTTTGTAGAGCATCAAATACAGCTTAAGGAGCACTATTATGATCATTATACAATAAAGTTTTATGGACCTCTGTCATACCCCCCACACAACATTTTGTTTTAAAGCTTCTGATGATGACTTGAAGACATTGTGAGTCATAACAAATGCAGCCTCTTCACAGCAGCTGCAGTCAGTCTCCCTTAAACCTGTCTTATACAGCTATTCCAGATGGTACCTAGCATAAATAAGGTGCACGCATGTAAATCACTTGTAGCCAATATTCCTTTTACGGCTCAAGTATGATTTATTGCACATTTTGTGTTTGTAATTAAGGGGCAGAACAGATGGTGAATGCTTAATTTAAAATGCTTTACTTATGAAAATAATCTTTGCCTCTGCATATTTATTGATGTTACCTGGGGATTTCCTCAACATTTTCCTCCTTGATTCTAAAATCTTTCATTCTGTCTTTCTATGTTCTCTTTTACACTCTCAATTGTTCTTAATGTCCCTGTAGATTGTTCAAAGCCTTTGCCAAATAAAACCTTGGACAATGGATGTGATCTGCTACTGTTGGCTACAGCAATAACATGACAAGCATGACTTTTAAAAGCTATCTTTATTATTTGATAATTATATTCTGCCTTTTCTCAGGCATGCCACCAATGCATAGAGCACTCTAAACTTGTGTTTTTCTCTAGAAACTCCCCCCTCCCCCCCCCAAAAAATTAAGTAAGTTGGACAGAGATTGCCTTCACATTAAATAGTGGGCTTCTATTATTGAGGGCAAAACTAAACCTAAATTAGCTATATTGCAAAAGAGTTCCATAGACCAGGGCTTTTCAACCAATGGTACGGGTACCACCTGTGGTATATTGGCACCTGGCAGGTGGTACGCGACCATGCTAGAAAAGCGGTAGTGGGGGAGGGGAATGAACTGAACCAGTGGCAGCACCGCACAAGCCTGAGTGAAAGATGGCTGGAGCTGCAGGGCTGTCAGGGCTCAGCGGAAGCGCCAGGATCAGTGCCAGGCTCCAGCTGGAGCTCGGCGCTGATCCTGGTGCTTCCGCTGAGCCCTGAAGAAGCACCAATCAGCTGGAATGTTGCAGCATCTCCAGGGTCTTGTGATTTACATTCAGATGCTTGGCAACTGATTCATATTTATGACGGTCACAGTGTCCCAGGATCATGTGAAGTGACCAAAACCTGCTGCAACCACCCAGCAGACGGGGGGAATAAAAACCAAATACCCCCCCACCCAACCCCCACTGCCAATCCTCAACATAAATGCTCACAACAATGAAAACCTCGGACAGGAGGAAGAGCACTGCCGGGCGGGCAGGCAGGTGTCTTGTTTGGCTGTGGCTTGGGGAGCACTTTTTTCAGTGCCATTGTAACTTCGAACAGTCACTAAGCAAACTGTTGTACGTTGAGGACTACCTGTACTTTATCACTTATTTCCTTTTTTTTTTTTGATCCTTAGGTTTTTGAAACCTTGCTAGGCGACTGGTGGTACTCGGATGTTGCCATATTCTAAAAGTGGTACAATGGGTGAAAAGGTTGAAAAGCCCTGCCATAGACTACACATCCCAAATCAAGTCTTGAAAACATGTCTTAGGTTACGTCCCTTAGTTTTAGGAAACATTTCATAAGATTTTCCTTGTGAATCTTGGGATTCAAAGCACATTATTCTGAAAGGACAAAGTTTTGGAAATGAGGGGTGCAATGCAATCCAGGATCCCCAAAATATTAATTTCAAAGCAAAAAGGTATGAATGAATAACTTAACTGAGGTTATTTAAACACACATACTGTACATATAAACAATATGTTAGTAAAATCACATTCTAAGACCTATAATCTTAGACTGCTACCCTTTTTCAAGCTTTCCTAAAAAAAAAAAAAGCAGTGCTTCCTATAGAAACAATGAGAAAGTGTTCAAACTTACCCTTGTTCCCAACTTGCTTTTTTTCTAACAAGCAGGGTTAGTTCTAGAATACTGTATATACCAGGCATGTCAAACTGCCGGCTCGTGGGCCAGATGCATCATGCCGAAAGCGTGCCCACCCCATTGCCGGCAATGGGGAAAAAGTCATGATACGTTGTGCGACGTCACGTGACGTCACAAGTTTGACATGCCTGGTATATACTATCCTATGAGGCTAGAAAAAAATCATGAATATGATTAAAAAAACTCTTTAAATTCAGCTATTTAGTCCCACATTTGTACTCTTTTACTTTTACATGAAGCTCTTCTATATTGTACTGAAATATATGATTTTCATATGCTGGCCATGGGAGGGGAAAAAAACTTCTGATAAATTAGATTTCTTTTTTATCAGCTTTGAGCATTTTATTTTCCCCCCTTACTTGTTCTGACTCAGTCAATCATCAGCAATGGACACATGGAATTAGGCCAATATTCTGCAATTTGATGGTTTCAGATATGCTGGGGCTATATAAATCTTGGGATTTGCAACCAATATAAATCTGGGAGTGCCTTTTCATCATAATAGACAGTACTAAGGGGAATAGTATCATAATCTATCAACTTCTTACAAATACTGTATGCTAGAACAAACTGTACAAAGTATTTATTTTGTAATTCAATAGTCGCTTGCTGATTCTCCAATATTATCAATATACTACTACTGCTGCTGCTGCTGCTATTGCTACTACAGATAATAATTTTCAGGGCATATATAGGGTAGTCAAAAAGACTTATACTTTTTTAATTTGTTAAATGGAATGCCAACGTATTAACTAATGTTGATAATAATTAATTTAAAAATAGGTTTGTTAATAACTTTGAGGCAGAGAAGGATTGCTATCAGCCGCAAAGAACCAGGATCATTCATTGAATTTAAGCACATAGGATTTATGATTGCAGTCTAGTCAAGAATTTAGTCAACTACCGCTCAGCACCAATAAGGGTCAGCGGAATTCAGGGTGGGATTGGACTTGGGTCTGTTGTGAGAACGAAGGGACTCTAAACTGATATGCATTTAACTCCACCTTCTGCTTCTGATTGCTCTTCTCCTATAAATACAAGACTGAAAAACACTGGAAAGTCCAAAACTGATTATATTGTGGAATACAAATCTGTTCAAAATAATGACCTTGTGCTCTTAATGATTCTTGCACTAAAAGATTATCTCTTAGGAGACTTAATTGATGAAAAATCTTAATGAAAAACCTTTCAGTGATTCTCCAAATAGTTGTCAAACACACGAAAGTCTATGTGATTCTCCAAACAGTTGTCAAAAGGACAAAAATCCTAACATTGAAAGCAAACTACACCCAAGTGTCCATCCTGACAGCAAAATCTGCCAGGCTCTTTTGACATCTTTTTTCCCAAAACCATTAAATTCTTTTGGGCCCTATCAGGAGCAAAAACTCTTTCTTCTTAGCACAAGATTTTTATGCAAAAAGAGACAGAACTAAAATCAGCATTTGTTTTTGTTTGTGAGGTAATGCACAAAATACCTGTTTGTGATGCTAAAATGTGTATTGACACAACGTTCTGCACATTATCTCTTGCACAATGTCCCATTTTCTTTTGTATAATTCTGGCTGTCACAATGCTCAATACAGCTCATTTCTCTGTAGTCTTTCCGCTTGTCTTATATTATGCTGGCCCATAAAGCTTCCATTCTTTCTAGAAAATTGTAACAAGCTCTGGGCTAAGTGATAGAAGACTATGCTTTGCTAGCATTTGTTCAGTCTTCATAAATGATGATGAAGATTGATTGCATTTCCACATGAGTAGTGACATTTTATGTTATACTGATAGGAAAGATCCAAATTACTGCAGCTCCCACTAAAATATATAACAGGGGATCTTAACTTTCATCTAATTTGAGTTAGAGATATTTGGATTATTCCATCTACACTCATGGATTATGAAGTACATAAATTTTTCTAGCTTCTTACAGTTGGTCAGACAACCAACTAGGCCTATTGCATACAGCGGATACCTTATTGTAATGTTAGAACATGGATTCGCCCTTAAGATTTCTGTTTTCGTCTCCTAAATAATAGGATGGGTGATCAAGATTAAAACTGCAGATCATGATGAAATGTTGCTTTTAACTCTTTTCCGTCCTCGCTTCTATGAAAATCACACACTGAATATAAGCACCACTGGCAACAATTAGAAATTGTTTTCTTAGGGTTACTGCCAAATTGATCTAAAAGGAAAACTATTTGTTCACCATCGCCCTCTGAATGTTAGAAACCTGTCCACCTCATTTATCATTTTCTCACTGAATCTCATTAGACATTAATTAAAAGTAAATTATTTGGAAAAAAGAATCCTAGTATTTATTTAAAGTAAATACTGCTCTAGTTTGCAAATACAAGGTACAAGACTGCAGTGGAATGGAGATTTAAATGTATCTGAATTCTTAAGCAATTACATCATTTGAACACTGAATGTTTACAAATTGGTATTTGTATAATTTTTTGTAAGTTTGATTAAATTGGGAGATGCAAGACGTTAATTAGCTACTCAAAATGCAGCTAGATTTTTAAATGAAGCAATTTACTATATCATTACTCACGAAACCTGATATGCTCAAATATTGAATAAAAGTTATTGATCACTATTTTCTCATAACACAAGGGCCTTGACAAATTTGAATTTAATAAATATGTTTTCCTAACAATACTCCTAATTTAGATTAAAGATTATGCATGCAACTTCTCATCAAAGCTTATTCACGTAGGCTTATTAATGTACTTAACTGTTCAAAACAGCTAGGGATAAGAATATTCAACAAAAGAACTAGCCTGGAGAAAAGGTTTATTTGCTTTAATAATTAAATATTCACAATGTAAAAGGCTACAAGAAGAAGAAATAAAAACTAAAAGTCCATAAAAATTAGGATGGTGGATAAATTATACAAGCAAATAATACCAACTTTTTCATATATTTCAGAGGACCAATGCAAGGATATGAATGGATATGAATCCCTTTTCTGTGTTTAATAAATAATACACTATTATTGTACAAGACAAGAAGAAAACAAAATACTCTTTTGGAAGCAAGGTGACAAGAAGGAAGATATTGATTTAATTACAGGTATTATTATACGATATTAGCTAAATCCATTTCAATCTGGACTGTATCCTAATTATGGGACTCAAAAGAAATACATGTATGATCTCATCAGAGTAGAAAAATAATTGATACTCTTATTTACTTTATTATTTTTATTTAACCTCTCAAATGGTTTTGAGACTACTAACCATAACATCCTGGACTGGTTCTGTAGAAGTTGCAGAACATTCTATCAGTGTTTCCATTTACCATGTGATTTCTCAAGATACTATTTTAAATTTATATAAAGCTGCTTTATATGGACATCAGAAGATTTACTTCAAGATATCATCATGTTGAAAACTAGCATTTGATTTGGGAGAAACCATAGAGGACCTAAAACAATACCTGAAGAAAATATTGTTTTCCATGACGTTTAGTTAATGCAACATGTGTTTGAGAATTCACTGGGTAAATGATTCCCTAAGCTAGATATTCAACAACTAGCTATACTGGGGATTGTGTTATACTCCTGAAGAAACAGTTCTGCCATTTGGGAGTGCTAGTACTCATCATTGTTGCTAGAGGTCAAAGTGATCCTCACAGCTAGAAATATTTACCATTAGGTTTGTCAGGTATGTCAGCTACATGGCTTTTCTGGACAGCAACAGCTTGCCTATTGTGATTCATGCATCAGTATACTTCTAATTGCTTCACTGCTTCATATGAGACAACCCTTGGATGACTAGTGTAATCCATGTAAATATGACCTTGGAATCTGTTCAGAAATTACAATTATTACAAAACGTAATAGCTTCATTACTGATGGGGGGTATGTACATATTATAATTATGCTAAACAATCTGTGGTGCCCATTGAGCAAGGTTGAGGACACTGATATTAGTAGGAAAATCCTAAACAACTAGGGACAAGATTAAAATAACTAACCTTAAAATAATCTTTAGTTAGTTGATTATTTGAAAGCAACTATTTACTATTTCTTGAACACAACATATCTCCAGATTGGGGAAAAAAAACTTAAATGAGCTTTGATTAAGCAGAATTACATTAATTAAAATAAGCATTTTTACCCAAACTTAATTTTCTCTATTAATTTCTTCCAGTTCATATTGAAAATGAGGTATTAAATGATTGGCATGAACAAATAATGAACTTGTACGATCCAAGGATTAAAATTCAAGACTCTACAAGATTTGAAAGAGTGAGGTGAATTAGCAGCTCCAAAATTTAAAATGTATCACCAGGTTAGCTATTCAATATGGATTTCAGAATGGATTATATCTCAGTTAGATCTAAGGAAATGGCAGGACTTTCAGATGGCTTGCATAAATATATCATAATTGAACAAACAGCCATTAAGAGATTGTGCAATAGTAAGTTATACACTGAATATCTGTAATAAATAACAGGAAAAGTATCCCCTCTAATATAATTATTAAATATTTATTTTTGTGACAAGGCAAATTTTAATGGAGGGATAACAATTCATTTCAATTGCAAGATTTGCCATACTTACTCATGGATAAGCCAATAGTTTTAGGTTCCAAAATACATCCCAAAACAACTATAAGCATAAATATGTCGTTTGCTAATAAGTTGTGGGAACATGCTGCAATGACCAGAATAACTTCCCACCTTAAAAACAAATTTGACATAGATTTCAACTCAAACTGAAAGCTACTCTTAGATTAATCTAAAACATAGTTTGGTACTACATTGAAGATTTGGGTATATCTATGCATTTTAATGATATGAAATACCTAAATCAGAACAATTTTTTAGAAAGATGGAATGACCTTACTACAGTGTACAATTCCACACGCTAATGTATATGCTGACCAGTTTGTGATTAGGCTGGCCCATCATAGCAGCCATTTAATGAAGGTTCTTATAATATGCTTTTATTATCCAAATATGCTGTTTTGCCTAAATTTGTTAGAGGTCCCAAAGGAAACCAATGTGTTAACAGAGCATGGAAGAAATTCATAGTCCAAGTAATTGATAATTTCAGATACTTGTTTGCATCCTTAAATTCTTTCTTATTTTTCATATTTCTTCAACAATTGTCATGCCTCCGTCCGAGCCTGACTCTGAAGACGACATGGAGTTCCCTGTTGAGGCCCAGGAGGGGGTGTCTGCGGCTTCGGAGGACAGTGGGGAGGAACAGGCTGAAGCAGGCCAGGGCCCTTCAAGTTTGGAACAGGGAAGGAAGAGCTCAGGCGAGGAGCAAGGCCCCTCCCCACCAGATCCCAGAGCAAGGAGAGCAGAGAGGAGGAGGGAACAACGGAGGCAGGCTCACTTGCTCGGGAGG
>NW_015387159.1:186204-193272 GCF_001527695.2 Protobothrops mucrosquamatus
CACTCCACAAGGCACACCTGGGGAGTAGGTATTTAAGGAGACGCTGTGGGGTGGGGCATTTGCCGGGAACAAACGTGAACTCTTGTGATGTGAGCTCTTGTACCTGGACTCTTTGTATTTTGGATCAAGTTTGTTTCCTGCTGAGTTCTCCTTGCTGTCCTCAGTTTTGCAGTTTGCAGGTTACAGGCAAGCTGGGCATGGAAAAGATCATACTTTGTTATCTGTTTTACTTTAAAGAACTGTTTAACTCCGTTGACTGTTTTATTGAACTTGTGCCAGCAAATGTGGGGGCTGTTGGGTGAACGTTGGCAGTGCTTACAAAGACAATTATTCTGACCAGCTAAGTGCTTTGCCTCCGTTCGGAGCCCTGGGTCATCACAACAATGTTCATATTAACCATTAAGAGTGATAAGGTTTTATATCCTTTCATTAAACTTATCTTTACCGAGATGTCTAGATTGCTAGAAAGAAATGATAGATAATATGTCTCAGTGTATCAAATTTGACAGCTTCTAACAAAAACAAGAATCAGAGTCACATTTCAAATTGTCCACTTCCTTGGATAAGTATAATTTCAACTGTGCTCACAAACTACTGAGTTCTGCTTCCTGCAGCTTAAATTTTATTTGAACTGTGCTTCCATCGGAAATTCACAATAATATGTCTGTGTTCGTTTATTATATCAATGCATATAACATTCATTAAACATTCTTTGAAGAAGAAGGAATATCAAAGGCATTATGCTCACATGTTCAATAAAACAATTATTTTAACTTAACTTGAGACAGACTCTATTGTCAAATTCAGCAATCAAAAAAAAACTGACCTGACTTTGAGTGTAAGTTTTTTCTTGGTTCTTCCGGCCCTTCAATTGGTTGGTCGGCAAGGAACATTCGTGCTTGGTCTACAGCACTTAAAATTACGTGCTCTTTTTCCTTCAGTTCACGTCTGAGTGCCTTTCCAGAAAACAAAACAAGAATAATTTGTAAATTTACACTGCAGGCAATCCGCAGAACAGCAGCCCACTATTTTCATTCACTTCATCAAACTTATAGTACAAAAATATCCACTTTACCGAATGCAGAGGTGGAATAAATAAATACAGCGTGAAAGAACATGCAAAACTTGACTAGAAATCTGGAGGCGAGGCAGGTATTTTAATAGACTAAATTTAAAAACATGAAGGCAAGAGAAAAATCCCACAAGGAATCAAAATATTATGCTCATGCAATTTCAGAAATAACTTATGAAGATTAAACTTAATGCAGAACACCATTAATGATAATACAGACAGTCCTCGATTTACATCCATTTAGTGACTGTTTGAAATTATGACGATGAAAATAGTGACTTACGACCAGTCCTTGCACTTAACATTCAGTGTAGCGTCTCTGCAGTCACATGATCAAAATTTGAACCCTTGGCAGCTGGCATCTATTTATGATGGTTGCAGCATCCTGGAATCATCTAATGGCCATTTGTGACCTTCCCAGCCAGCCTACAACAAGCAAAATCAATGGATTTGCTTGAAGACCAAGGGTTCATTTAATGACCACAGTGATTCACTTAAGAACCAGGACAAAAAGATTGTAAAATCAGGTGTGATTTCCTTAATATGCAAATAATTTTTCTACATTGCGAAGTGCCCAGAGAACGCTGTAAAGCGCTATGAGGTGGTATATAAGCCTAAATGCTAGTGCTAAATGCTATTAACAACTGTCTCACTTAGCAATGGACATTCTGGACCCAATTGTGGTTGTAAGTTAAGGACTGCCTATATTATTGTCTAGTCCCAGGGTAGGCAACCTTGGCTCTTTTATGACTCGTGGACTTCAATTCCCAGAATTCCTGAGCCAGCATGGCTGGTTCAGGAATTCTGGGAGTTGAAGTCCACGAGTCATAAAAGAGCCAAGGTTGCCTACCCCTGGTCTAGTCTTTGGCTGTGCTCTCCTCTGCAGTCTGGAAGTGATAAGCAACAAAGTTATTAGTGTTGTGGAATCAGGGCTATGTCTCGTTAACAGAATATAGAAAAACACTTAGGAAAATGCTGCAGAATACCATATCGCCTTAAAAAACCACTGCAACTTTTCCAGTCAAATGTTTTCAAGCAAGTGGTATTAATGTTAACCCCGTACCAGCATACCTTACCTCAGCCAACATAAAAAGAATGAAAATTAAAAACCCAAGATAGCAAATAAATGAGTATGTCTGATTTATTCTAAAAAAAAGGAAGTGGGAGAAGGAAAAGGAGATGCTGTTTTGGGCAACCAAAGAAACATTACATTTCCTACAATTCTCTTTCATGAGAACATTTAGCTTCCTTGCCTATGGAGATTTTCAATCCTCCAGGTCAGGGTTGTCCCAAAGGTGCTTTTTCCAAAAATGCAATTGGACTTTGTTGTTGTTTTTTTCTTTGAAACATTTCTTTTGAAAATGTTTCGCTTCTCATACAAGAAACGTCTTCAGTTCAGTTCAGAAGTAGTCTTGGAGAAAAAGCAAAATGTTTTCCAAGGAAAAACCAAGAAAGTCCAGTTGCCTTTTGGAAAAACATCCAGCTTCCTTGGCTGGTGCAGAAAATGGTTGTTTTTATCTTTCTAAACTTATATCTACCCTTCTGTCCATAGCATAAATGTCATTAATTTAAAAATATGGATCTAATCCGATATCTTGGATTAAGGGCACAAACCTATTGATTTCTCTTGAAATGAAGAGATTCATACTCAATTGACCTTTGTAATTTTAATTAAACATAAAGGAGAATGTTATATTTTAATTTTGTAAATGAACTTGCTTAGCAATATCCCATGCCCTTATATCACTTGTGAGTTAATTTTGTTAAAGCTTGCTGGGAGCCTTACACAAATGTAAAAGAAAAATATTCTTTCACTCAGGTAATAGAAATGAAATCTTCCTTGTAGTTAGAAGATGCTCCTTACTAAGAATGCTGTATTTTATTTAGTAGAATGCTATATTTTATTTAGTAGACAAGCAGTGCATTAGCAAACTTCACGTCACTGCTTATGATGAATACACGTGGAAACCTAGTGAACCATAGACCCCAGAGAAAAAAAATACAGTTTTTATGCAATTAATGGCCAGAGGACTAGGTGTCCATTAGAATACAAAATATTCTATACAATACACTAAAATACTTTCTATTTATTTATTTATTTATTTTCCATCTTTATTCCACCTTTGCTCAAGGTGGCAAACATATCCAACACACCTTCCTCCTCCTCCTCCTATTTTCTGCACAATAACCACTCTAAGAGGTGAGTTAGGCTTATAAAGTGACTGGCCCAAGGTCACCCTACTGACTTTCTTGGCTAAGCCAGAACTTGAACTCAGAGCCTCCCGCTTTCTAGCCTAGACCAAATTGGCTCTCTATCTCTAACACAGTAACCCCACACTGACAAAGACTTTACTGCTATTGAAACTGCGGGCCAAATTATCCATTTTTTTTGAAACAAATGATTAAAGTTTAGAGCCTAATACCAGCGGAGAGGGTAGATTCTAAACTTCACACACACAGGTTGCCATCTTGAGAAAACTTTTGAGAAAAATTTTAAAGTAGCTTGCAACATGGTGGAACTATTTCTCTGGAAGATACGTTTCTCAAATGTATTCTCTAGATCTCTGCTACATTCCAAACTATGATTAAGCAGTCAAAACTTATTCTAATAGCTTTTGTTTGAATAGGTTATATTTATCGATATTTACCATATTGAAAATTAAACTAGATGCATTAGCTGCCACTATCACTTCTCACAATTGTTTGATGGGATTTTTATATTATAATATTTTTTTCAGCATAGACCGGCAAACAATTTTGATTTTGCGGATACCCACCCCAGCAACCCTAGGACCCTAGTTTAGGAAATAAAGATTTAGAGTTTTGGTAGAAAGAAAAAAAACAGAAATGTACTGCCATCGTAGCATACAATACCTATATTATCACCTATTAATTAGTGGAAGATATTTACATAATTTATGGGCTAAAATATCAGATATCATTGCCACCCTGACATTTTAAAGAATATTCTTATAATACAAAATGTTGGTGTTATTGTGGATTTTCTTTGCACCATAGCAAATACGGCAACCAGAAATAATTTTATTTCACATAGAGGGAGCAACTTTCTGTTACAAATTTCAGCAGTAAAGTTCAAATGAGCCTACTAAGGCCCCCAAGCCTTATAGATATTTGCACCATTCACAATATTATTCCTTACCATGCATTAATACATAAAACAAAGTCCTTCACAGATTATATGTCACATATATATTTTTGAAAAGCCTTAAACTTGAATAGTAGTTATGGTTACTTCCATCAAAAGTGTCTAAAACCAATATGAGGCACTCTTATGCTTGGACAAAGGTGTCAGGTTCACCTCTAAGTAAGTTATTTACTGGCTTCACTCTGGCTCAGCACTTTAAAGGACAATTGTTTGAAGGGGAAACTTAATACTATTGTCAATGCTCTAAGTTTATCCTCCACAATGAATTTTGGCTGCTATTAAAAATCATTCCTTCATTGCAATCCAAAATTTAACTTGTTCTTCCACACTAAAAATTCACTTTGCAGCGTGTCTGAAATCCAAAATGAAAGAGACACTGGGTTTCTATTACTTTAAAAACATTGATCGCTGGTTAATTTTTAAAAAATAAAAATGCTTATTATTGTTTCAAATTGTTTTCTTTATATATATGCATGAAAAAATAGACTTAGAGTAACCCACTCTATTGGTTACTGGGATAAATTTAAGCCAAATTGATTTCATTGAATTCAGGCTAAGAATAGCTAAGGGTAAAATTCAAGATTCTATGTCCACTGGCAGAATTTCTTTATTCACAGAACTCAGAAATTGATTCTTCTTCCTGACCTGTAACTCTATGTGTGCCAATAAAAGCCATTTTTAGAAATTCGGGAAATTTCCGTAGCAAGTTTGATGAGGACTCAGTGAGACAATTTTAGGAAAGAATAAAAAGTTCCATTACGTGATTGACTTCTATTCAAATAATATTGACTGCCCTCAGAATTTCTAAGTCATAAACATGCAGGCTATTCAAAATAATTACTTCATCAATCAATCCACTAAAATATGCAACTGATCAAATTAGTTTCAAACCCGGAGGTAAACCTAACTGAAAATAATGGGACTTTAGAATCAGTAAACCTTTATTCAATTATTGTTAGCATGCTTATTTTAATATATTCAATGCAAAGTTCATGAAAATGCTAAAAAAATTCCTGATTCAAAAAAGGATATGAATTCACAGAGAATGTTAACCTTAAGCCTGGTGTACATAGAAGTGCTTAAAAGTATGTGAACTCTTAATAATAGTTCATACTAAAGAAATATTTTTGTTCACTTTTATTTTTAATGTGCATCTCCCAACTCACCATTAATTGGTGTACACTCAATCCTAAAAAAAGTCAAAACTCCTTTTCCTATAAGCTAATAAATGTATTAGAATCTGAATTAATATAGGAAAGATAATCCTTCTCTTCCTTATTCTTGAAGGCATAGTATAGAACTAGAAAAGCTACACAAAAAAGCAGCAAAATGTGCCTAATCCATTTTTCTGGTCAAACATGTTTCAGAAAATTATAATCTACAACAGAATTACTTAAGTAATGAAAAAATTACACATTCAAGGAAAATATATTTCAAACCAAAAGAATATGGAAATAACTGTTCAGTCTTTCCTTTCCTGTTCAGTCTTTCCTAGTAATTTACATATCACACAGAATACCTTAAAACTGAATGTGATGGAAACAACTTGAATTATTAAAAGATAACTTGAGTGAAATTACATTGCTCATAAATCCTTGTAATAATTTAGTTTCACTGTAAATTTTAAGCAAAAACAACCTAATAGAAATGAATAGTTAAATCATGTTTCTATTAGATTTAATCATGTACCTCGCTCTCATATACAATTAGATTTTACACAGGCTTTACCAGAAGAAGTAACGATCACTGGGCTGAAATCTTTGTTCTAAATTACTTTGCTATGCCTTTTTATTCACAGTTACCCAACACAGTGATTAAATTTTCAAAACAGAAGCTACCACATCAGGAGTTCAGGTGACAAAAATGATGAAGAAAAAAAGGACTCAGCCTTGGTTGCTAGCCGCCATTTTACAATTTGGTTGTTGTTCTGCAACATATTAAGGAAGGACTTGAAGAGCTCAGTAATTCAATTAACTACTAGGCAGGCCTCAAATGCTTTCTTTGAAAAGAAGAGGTGGGTTATTGTAGTCCAGTATTTGCTTGCAGCTGTGCTAGCTTTGTAGAAAAGGAACAAAAAAGCTGGAGACCATTTTGGGTAGATAACAGAGGTGGCAGGAACAAATTATAATGTTGACTGTCTCTTTTTCATAGTACTTCTATAAGGATGCTCACCAACACACACACTCAAAATTCTAGATTGTCTTCCAGTCCCAAAATTTTGGAAACCCGTAATAACATGTTATTTATTTATTTATTTAATAAACGTTTTACAGCACAGATTTTGTTTTCCTCCTGTCCATTTTTGTCTATAGCAAAAAAGATCACTTTATATAATCAGCAATGTAATAGATCTTATAGATGTCTATACTTACAAAGGTCAGAACTGTGCAAGAGATGATATTCCCTGTGACAGGGAAGCCAAAGTTGGACTTTAAAGAAGCAGGATTAGAAAAGTAATTAAACTTTTAAATTTTAGAATTACAATTACAATTCTTTATTGGCTAAGTGTGAGTGGACACACAAGGAATTTGTTGCTTGTGTACATACAAGCAACAAGCGATAAATCATGATTATAGTAATAAAATATATTCATCATAACTCATAAGATACAACTTAGGATCATAGGATACTAAATAAGCAATCAACATAAATCATACTAGGGTACTAAATAAAACAATTAATATAAATCTTAAGATACAAGCAACAAAATTATATCATAAGAAGATGAGGAAACAGGTAATAGGAAAAATGAGACGGATAATAGTAATACAACCCTACTAGGTAGTTTGATAGTTTTGTGGGGATTAGTTGTTTATTTATTTATTTATTA
>NW_015387159.1:193372-211186 GCF_001527695.2 Protobothrops mucrosquamatus
AATACTAACATATTATACACCTAATTAAAATTTGATTAAAAAGAAATATTTAAATTTGTCAGATTAAAAGTAATTAAAACCCCTTTAAAATCCCTTAGGCCAGTCCCGCAAGCTGGAACAACCACGTCTTGAGGGCGCGGCGGAAGGAAGGGAGATCAGGGATCACCCTGATCTCTGGGGGCAGTTCGTTCCAGAGGGTTTAGCAGAGTGATGGCATGGGGGAAAAAACTGTCCTTGTGTCTAGTCATTCTGGTGTTCAATGCCCTATAGTATCGTCTTGAGGGAAGAAGTTGAAACAGTTGTGTCCAGGATATGAGGGGTCTGTAGATATTTTCACAACTCTCTTTCTTGCTCGTGCAGTACAGGTCCTCAATGGAAGGCAGGCTGGTAGCAATTGTTTTTTCTGCAGTTCTAACTATCCACTGAAGTCTGTGTCTGTCTTGTTTGGTTGCAGTGCCAAACAGTTATAGAGGTGCAGACCAATTCAATAATTCCTTTGTAGATCTGTATCACAGCTCCTTGGGTAGTCTGAGCTTTCTGAGTTGGTGCAGGAAGAACATTCTTTGTTGTGCTTTTCTGATGACATTTTGATGTTAGGTGTCCATTTTAAGTCTTGAGATATTATAGACCTAGAAACTTGAAGTGTTTAGAAACTTAGAAACTTAGTGTTAGAGAAGATTCTTGCAAATACTATGGACTGCTAAGAAAACAAACTGATGGGTCATCAAACAAATCAATTCAAGGCACAAATGACCATGCTCCAATTATCCAGCTTTGGCCATATTGTATGAAGACCCAGCTGTCTAGAGAAGGCTTTTATGCTGGGAAAGGTAGAAGGAAAAAGAAGTGGATGACTAACAGCAAGGTAGATGGATTCAGTTACCATTGGGAGATTTGAAACTACAGGTTAGGGATTGAGTGTCATGAAAAGATTTATCTATATGATCAGTAGGAATCAAAAATGATTTGATGGCAGATATATCAATCAATCAACAGATTATATAGCTAAAATTGGTTAATGCAATGCTTATGGAAACATTTTTTATCAATATATCCTTTGGGAAAAATATTGATTCAAAAATATTTCTGCATCGCAATTCTTTTGTTAAATTTAACTGGATGTCTTATTTTGTTTTTGCTTTTAAAAGCATCATTGTACCAGAAATTATGGAGTGACTATAATTCATGTAAATTTATAATGAGCCTTATATCGCTGAAGATAAGTATAGCAAACTGCTGTAATAGTAATGCCCTCCAGTTGTTTAAGCAGAGGTTTTTCCCTACCAAACTTTTCAAGTTCCTTTCAATTGGAGCTATAAGGGATGCTCATGGAGAATTAGTATGGAGTGGATATAACAATCACTGGTCCTCCACTTGATCCTGAAAGTAGGGCAGGATAACCTTTCAGTATGAACACATTCTATTCCATTCCATTCCATTCAACAGTACATTGAGAAGTGAAATTGACTGCACAGTGATATTTTTGGCATCAGTGAGATTTGACACTTTCAGTCAGAAGATCATATTAATTACTCTGGATATGAAAAACAAAGATGGACTGGTTTTGCTTTCACAATTAGGGAGGAGATAGCAACAACAGTACTTGTGTCCAGTGCAATCAGTAACTGAATAATATCAGACTATGTGGACAATATTTTAACATAATGATTATCTAAGCCTATGCTCCATATATGAAGAAGAAAAGGAGATTGATAGGTTTTATGGCTAAGTTCAATTTGAAACTGATAGATATGCTACTTGTGGATAGAGAGTAGAATATCAGAGTTGGAACTGGTAAGGAAATGCATGTAATTGGACTATATGACCCAGGACATAGAAATGAAGCACAATAATGATTTATCAGTTCAGCCATTCCTATGATTTCTTCATTGCTAACACAGTGTTCAAACAGCCAGAATAACACATATGTACATCACTAGATGGAGTACACAGAAATCAAATTGACTATATTATTCGTACCAGGAAGTGAAAGAATTCTAAGTCAAGTTAAAGTAGAACAACAAACCCAACCAACTTCCAGTATATGATCTTGAGCATATACTCAATTTTCAATTTGAACATCAGGGATTGTTTTGAAGTCCTGAAACTGGAACTATGTAATGAAATCAAAGAAGTTGTTAAGGATGAACATGAAAAGAGACTGCCAAAGATGAAAAAACATAAGATAGGAAACTGGATGTCAGAACAAGCTGGGGAAATTGTCAAGATGAGAAGAGAAGCCAAAGCAAAGAATGACAAACTTCTCTGAAAGGAACTTCACAAAGAATTTCAGAACACTCTTAGAAGCGACATGAAGCAATATTACAACATCAATAAAGACATTGAGAATGAACATAAACATGGAAAAACAAGGAAATATCTCCAAATTCAGAAGGAAGTTCTGACCTCAAGTTGGTAATACTAATATGCTAATAGGCAGACACTAACTGATTTTGTGACAATCAAATAAAGATGGAAGGAGCATACAATGAAATTAAGTAGAGATGTTTAAATCCAACATACATTATTAGATAGTCCCTATTTACAATATCTTCTATACTAGAACATTAAGTTAGATCAGCATTCCAATCATTATCAAGTCAAAAGGCCAGAGGAATTAAAGGAATATCTACAAAAATGTGACAAGCAACTGAACAATAAACAGTAAAAGTTCTAACCAAACTATGCCAGCAAATCTGGAGAATGATACGGGGGTCAACCGATTGAAAAAGGTCACCATTAGAAGACCTGACAGGTCAGGTTGTAGACACATCATGATGGAGAAGATCCATGTATCTGAATACTGAGGCAATACTGTCTTGATAGCATATATAATTCATGAATCACTAATTAGTATGTACACAAATCTAAGAGGAAGGAGACATATGAAATGATATTTGGTTTATAGTGGATTTCAGTGAAAATTGTGTTCATCAAAGCAGTTCCACTATAGTTCCTCTCTCCAACCTTTTCTGTACACCAATCAACCTCATGTGTAAATTGCTCCTGTTCTTTGTCCATCATCTGTATATTTTCTATTTTTGAAATATCCAAAATTGTACTCCACATTTTTCTATACCTGTTAACATAGTTTTTGTTTTCATTCTCTTCTCTATCTTCAAATTTTGAATCCTAACATGTTTATTACTTTTATCCCATTACATCCCTGCTTGTACATCAATTTCAGTGTTGTTTTTTTACCTTTTAAGTTTTTGTAACACCTAAGGATTCTCTCTGGCCTGACAATTTCACAGTTTTATTCTGCACTTCAAAATACCCCGGTCTTTTCATTCTCTGTTAGAGTCCAACTTTCACTTTCCTCCTGTTTCTCTCAGCCCCCCTGTTCTGCTAATCATCCCCAACTTTCTAAGAATTAACTGACAAGCTCGCATCCTAATAAAATGTTTTCTTTCACTAATGGCAATGCTTGAGTCAAGGATTCTGCCAGCAAAGAAATTATCTTGCTCCCTAGCAGCCTGCCTCAGAGAATCTTCTTAGCTTCTAAGTAAATATTTTGGGTGAGATATTTAAAAGGGTTGTGGGGGGGGGGGTGGAGGGGATCTGTTTAAGTCACATCCCTCCTATCCCTACCAATGTTTGCATGCTTGGCCTCTTTATCAACCTCTGGAGATAATATTTACATAAAATAATTCATTTTAGAAAGGAGTAAGGCCAGCAAAATATGCAAAGAAAACTAATAACTCTGGTGTCAAGGTTCTCTTATGATTTTCTCGATATGATCCTCCAGAGTTCTAATTTTGTAAGTTGTGTCTCCTTTGCCCTTCCCGCCACACTATTTCATTTCTAACATTATTTCCTGCATTCTGGGAATAAAAGTTTAATGCTCAGGGCCAGAGACGTTCTGGCTGAGCTAGAGCAAGAAATTTACCAATCTGGCATCTGAGAATACTTGCAGGGATTTCTACTGCTTTATCCACTATGAATTTCACATCTGTGCAAATCGAACATAAAATACAGTCCTGAGCACAGAATTTCAGAGTTTTGTTTTCATTTAAAAGTAGGTTTCTAGTCCATATTGGCTACTGATTAAATATAAATACATTTGATAGTGTCTAATGAATTTTCAAAAGCTTCAGAAGAACCTCGTCAACCTTCATTGGCCTCAGTAAAGAGTCCATAGAAACAGCTGAGTAATATTTTCAGTATTTAAAGAATGCAAGTTTATAGAGCTGCACAGGTTCTTTGCTTCTTATAAAGATTAAGGTTATGTTATACAAAATAGTGGAACTGCAGATAAGTAGCTTAAAACATATCATTTCTTAGTATCAAAATTCAGTTTATCCACACAAAAATTTCTTGCCCTCTTTTTGGATTGCACAAACCCTAAAGAAGGGCTTTACAAGAACTCTTTGTAGATCTGGGAGAGTGCTCCAGCAGAAAGAAGCAGAATCATGAAATAGGCATTTTGGTTTTCTTTTCTTCATTGCGTATAGAATTGCATAATCAATATGATTTATCTTATTACTCCAGAGGCAACACTATCTACAGTGAAGACCTACATTATCTTCCTAAAAATACTTGGATTTGGCCCAAACTGCAGGAGCCTCCAAAGATGAGCTTTTAAGTGGAAAACAACTCATAGCCATTCATTATTTACTTGTTATATTCTGTCTTTCAAGTGCAGAGTGTTTTCTGCAAATCATAAAACTCTCATAGTCTAAAGATTTAACTCACAGGACTCCTGGCATGTATGTGTATGTATGTGTATGTGTATCTCTTAATGGTTATGCTTTCTTATGGAGCAATTTACCTATCATTCCAATCATCGGTATAGGATATGACACATCCAAATACTATCTGCACTAATAATCAGAAATGGCAATGAAAACCACTCCCTTTTTAAGAAAAAAAATCCTCACTATAATTCAGTAAGAATTTTCCTATTATACCAGAAGGAATCAGGGAAATGACAAACGTACTATGGACCTCTTTCATAGGAACATCTGTGTACAGCATAAAACCACAATATTGTTTAAATTTAATGATAATCTCAGCCTATCTACATTTTACAATATTAACAAAAAACATAATGTACTTCTTAGGATTATTTCCACAGAAAGAAACAGAGCTTGCTTTTTCAGTATGCAGGTAATTCTCAACCTACAACCATTTATTTAGTGACCATCTGAATGGTAGTGAAAATAATGCCTTATGACCCGGTCCTTGCACTTACAACCATCATAGCATCCCTAAAGTGATGCAATCAGAATTTGGGCACCTGGCAACCAGCATGTATTTCCAACAGTTGCAGTATCCCAGGGGTCATGTGATCATCATCTGTGACTTTCCCAGCTGGCTTCCGACAAGCAAAATCAATGAGGGAAGCCGGATTTGCTTAACATCCACATGATTCACCAACAACTGCAGTGATTTACTTAACAACTGTAACTAAAAGGTCATAAAATCGGGAATGATTCACTTAACAATCCACCTTGCTTGCCGATGGAAAGTCTCATCCCAATTGTGGTCCTGTATAAAACAGGAACCTAAAATGCTACAGAATTTCCATTATTTTGCAACTTAGTATATCTCAAATGCCCTGTTGGAGAACAGATGAATTCCCCTCCTTTCTCAAAATATTTTAGCAAAGCAACAAGCTTTCTTCATGGGAGAAGGGAGGAAGACAAGCTGCTGTTGAGTCATATGAAAATTCTCCTTGTCTAGCATTTTCTTGTTCCATGTTACCTTGTTGAGCAAAACACTCGAGTAGTGTTTCAAATACAGGCTTATAAGGCGAAAGCAGAGCCACATATTTTCTTCTAGAGACTTGGAAACCCTTAAACCCAAATTTTAACTTTATCTTTACAAAGACCTGCCTTCCTCTCTATTTTCCATCAGTCCTTCCTGAAACTAAGAAATCAATCAATTAAGTTCTTCAAGCCATACAGGTGGTCCTTACTTAGTGATCATTCATTTGTTTGGTGACTGTTTGAACTTACAATGGTGCTGAACAAGTGATAGTTATGACCAGTCCCCAGACTTATCTTAGTCACAGCGTCCCACCGTCATGGGTTCACCATTTACAACTTCAACTTTCCCACAAGCAAAGTCAATGGGGAAGCAGCAGGAAGGTGGAAATGATGATCATCTGATGTCCTCACCTAATGAAACACGGTGACTCATTTAACCACGGAAATGCCAAAATTTCCATCACTAAGCAGCACAATCATGTGATGTTGTGCATTACAACCACATTGCGTAGTGATGAAAATCCCAGTCCCAATTACTCTTGTAAATTAAGGGCTACTGGTACTCTCCAACTGCAATGTTAAAAATATTAACAAAGCAGACTGTTCTCTTGCCAATTGATTGGGAAAAAAACCAGTGTCATTAACAGCAGTTAACAGTATTTCTGATTAGGAGGACTTGACTTTTAGGTTAGGGCTATTCTTTCTTTTTCTAAATTCTTTCTTGTTTTCTATTGCTGTCTCATTCCTTGCCTTTTTTTGCTGGCCACAGTTTCTCAGAGAAAAGCCAGATCATTCTCATCATAGGTCTAAATTGATTGCAATATCCATAGTCCTGCCTAGTCACCTCGTTTGTTCCTTTTATATTCCTTGTTGAATTCTGCATTAGTTATGCTTGTGGGAGCTTCTGTCCTTGTTTCAAAGTTCAGAGTCTTAAACATTCAGCAAACTGCTTCCAGCTTCCATTTATACTGCCATGTTAATTTTATGCGTGAATAAATAAATTCTTTGCAGTCACCTCAAGAAGCTCAAATATTTGCAGTAAGATTGCTCAGAAATGACAGCATTTAAGGAAATTCCAGTTTGTTTGCTATTTAATTGGTATTCAATCCCTCTAAATTTCCTTGTAGAAATTTATGCATCTTTTGCTTAAAACAGTTGTGCTAATGGAGAACAGAAAAATGTTTTTTTTGTGTGTGTATTCACTAGCTTGAGAGCATGGCAGTTACAATAAAACCTAAAAGATGGAAATATAATTAAACACTAGGAGATAAAAATATGTATATGTATATTTGTTAGTGGCTACTTTCTGCTTGTTTGACTATCCCTCCTCAGTCTTCATGTCCATAGAGCTCTTGTATAAAGTTCTCCACATCAAATATAACTGTTAATAATACAAAATCCAGGCAAATTCATAAAAACAAATTTATTACTTTTTCAGAGTTCAAGCACATTTTAGCAATATCTAAATAAATGAAGCAAGGAAATTTGAATCTAGATTGTATGCTGCTTATTTATTTACTTCTCTGAAGCAAGGTACTGGGGAAAGAGAAGAGGAGACAGAGCTGTTAAATTTAATAACTTTAAACAAAAATGTGCCACAACTTACTTTGAAATGAGAACAACACATTAAAAATGTAAGAATGGGAATTTGAATAAAGAAGAGATAGGCAAAGGAGTACATAAGCTAGTTATTAAGCATTAGGAATGAATGGCAGATATAACCACAGAATAACATATCCAATAAATAATTATCAAGAAGCTAAAATAATGCAAATTCATAAGCCAACAGTTCACAAATATAGTACATGCTGTTTTAGGGACAAAGAAAACATTAAGTACTCTGCAGGTATCTCAATAAGGCCCTTTTTTTCTTTTTATTTCTTTTTGCTTCATTCCACCATCCTACCCTTCCACTTTCTTGTTGCAGAAAGTGTTTTTTTTAATTACAGATAACATTTTTTATTTTGCTAAGGGTTCAACAAGCTGTATTTAATAATCTTTGGGACTCAAACATTTTCATAATGGTTACATATGGCAAAATATATATAGTGCTTTCAGGATAAGCCAAGAAAGAGCTGTCCTCTAAGCAATGGTGGGATTCAGCTGGTTCGCACCGGTTCAATAGAACCGGTAGCTAATTTCTTTTGAGTTCCGTGAACTGTTTGATGCGTGGCAGAAACAACCCTCTTCCTGCCCCCCATTGGACCCATGCAACACCTTCTTTCCAACTCTGACGTGGTCCTCCGTCACTTCCTCTGCTGCCGTGTGCAGTCCCACAAACAAAAACATAAGAGGCGCTGTCCTGCAGCAGCTCTGGAAGTGAAGCTGTGCCGCCCATCCTCGCACTGGTGGGGGTGGCGGTGGGGGAAGGCGGGCTCTGGTGTGCACCCACCCCTCACCATTGCCGCTCTGCATCATGCCCCTCATGCTCCCAGCCCCTCACCACCACTGCCCCAGCAGTTCAGGCCCCCAAGCCAGCTGTCTCTCTACCTGAACTTGAGTAGACGGGCCCAGTGTCAGATCTAGTAGATCTAGCTCTGAGTCTTCTTACTCCTCAGAGCCTTCCACAGACTCCGATGTGACCCCAGGCAACTCTTCCCCCACATTCAATTCATCTGACTCGGCTGCCAGATCTGCTGGCAGGCGAGGACTCACAACAGGTGGGGGGTGGCTTTCCTCTGCGGAGGTGTCCTGGCCCTCCCAGCCCCCTAGCCGGACCCCCTCACCTTCCCCCAACTGGGACCTGCCAACCCCACCATCCTGCACTCGAGACTCCTGCAGCCCCCCCATCATACCTTCCTGCCCCCCCCCCAGCTGGGACCTCCAGCATTTTCACAACCAGGAGCTCCTGCCCCCCCTTCGATGGGACCTCCTGCCCCCACCCCAGCCTACCCCCAAGCAGCCCACCCCGACCAAGGCGGAGGGAAGGCGAAGCAGAGAACCAGTTGTTAAATTATTTGAATCCTACCACTGCCTCTAAGTATTAAACATTAGTGTGATGATAAAAGGAACAAAACACACAAAAGGGTAATTACACAGAAAAGAAAAGGATAATTAATAAAATTACTGCATTGTGAACAAAAAAAAAAGACAGCAATTATATAACTAATTTTCCATGTAGGTTTTAAGGTGTGCATAACTCTTACTATTATACTGATTAATTTAGTCTCTGGCTGTAAATTTATAAAATAAATAACATTATATGATTATCAATTTGTCTTTTTCTTGGGTAAAGCTGACCCACAGTTATTCTGCAAGAAAAATAAGATTAATATTGGAGAAATTATTTAAAGTACCTTATTTAAGATAATAAAACTCAGTTCCATGCAATCATTTATACAAAGCTTTTTTCAAAAAGAGAGCTTATTAAAAAGAGGGGAGAAAGCAGATCTCTTATTAGAGTCCCTATGTTCTTCATCTCACTTAATTAAAAAGAATAGTGTGATTTTTTTTAAAAAAAAAACAGATTTCTTCCTCCACACTGTGATCAAACTTCCTTCACTTTAAATTAGTAGCCCTTTAGGTCTATGAAGAAAGGAAGTAACAGGACAATAAAAATTGGGGGGGGGGACTAGAGGCTGAGGAGCGTTTTTGCAGCACCAAATTAGATCCAGTACTTTTCCATGAAAAATTGTGTCAAAATAGTGGAATTTGTTTTCTTCCAAAGCTCAGAGCAACAGTAATTATCAAAGTGGAACTATTAAAATAATAATGATAAAGTGTTGTTATTAGTTTTCAACTTATGTGCAAAGGCAAAGGCAAATGAAGAGCAATTAAGATAATTAAAGGCCTGGAGACTAAAACATATGAAGAACGGCTGCAGGACTTGGGTTTGGCAATCTAAAGAAAAGAAGAAATAGGGGTGACATAATATCAGTATTCCAGTATTTGAGGGGCTACCACAAAGAAGAGTGGGTCAAATTATTCTCCAAAGCACCAGAGAGCAGGACAAGAAACAATGGTTGGAAACTGATCTAAGAGAGAAGCAACCTGGAATTAAGGAGAACGTTCCTAACAGTGAGAACAATTAACCAGTGGAACAGCTTGCCTTCAGAAATCGTGGGCACTCCATCACTGGAGGTTTTTAAGAAGAGACTGGACAGTCACTTGTCTGAGATTGTATAGATTCTCCTGCTTGTGCAGGGGGCTGGATTAGAAGACCTCCAAGGTCTCTTCAGCTCTATTCTATTCTATTCTATTCTATTCTATTCTATTCTATTCGATTCGATTCGATTCGATTCTAAATTGTAATGAAGAAATCTATTTAGTAATATCACTCAAGAGTTCTCATAGGAGGTAGAATCCACACCAACTTTGGAATGATCTCAATTCAGTGAGATCTATCCCAGGTTATTAGTATTAGACAGAGACAACAGCAAATGCTTTCATGTCATCATCGTCGTCAACCATATGTTTATAAATATATTTCATAAGTACTATGTTTATTTATTTCTACTGTTTGGGGCTAGATCCCATAATACATTTTGCTCATTTGGAGAAAACATGAATGGAAGGGAAGTAGAACCACAAAAATGGGCTCAAGTCCTAAATGCTTATTTGGTTCTCAGGTATACAGGCTTGAAGTCAGCATAGAAACTAGTGCAAGTAGGAGAGTAGATTGTAGGTGCAAACCAATGTTATGATGCTCAGCTGCTATGTATTTTTATTTTTGTGTCTGGTAGTTTATCTAGTTTAATGCAAGCTGTCTAGAGTCATGTATGTAGATCAGGAGTCTTCAAACTTGGCCCTTTTATGACTTGTGGATTTCAACTCTCAGAATTCCTCAGCCAACATCATAAAAGGGCCAGGTTTGAAGACCCCTGCCTTAAAACCTAGGAATATAGAAACAGTTTATGCAATACTTAAGTGAATAGTGTTATTCTGAAGAGTTTAAATGAGTAGTTAAACATGTGCCTGATATTTAAATGACAACAGAATCAAATGCCTCCTTGTTGAAGTGCCTCATGATTAAAAAGGATCCATCAGGTTTTATCCCGCCTCACAATTTTCAGAGTTTCAGTACAAATAGAAATACTCTTATGTTCACATTGACAGCACATATTCTAAATACCAATACTGGATGTTACAAAAGATGAGTGCTACATTTTTATTGTTTTTTTAAATTCTTTAAATGTAATGCTAAATATATTACATTCTCTAGTTCTCTCTAAAGTTCAATTCACATTTTCCTTTCAAACACACAGAAGTTGAATGATTGTGCATCTATGTAAAAAAATAACACCCCATGAAATATTTGCTTTCTTGAAATGAAGCATTAAAATATGGTATCAAACATGTACTGAATTCTGCTTTAAAAAAATACTGGCAACGTTGAACGTATTTGTCTATCAGCCGAAAGCTATGATTATTTTTCATTTCTTCATTACTTAACTTTTTGTATCTGCCTTCTGGACCCAGTTGGCAATGTGCCCATGGCCTTTTAGGTTTAATGATGTCTAAAGATATATTTATATAGCTATATCTAAGATCAGCAGTTACTGAATTCTTCAGGAACATGGCTATTATTCACATAATAGAACAGAACCTTCCAAAACTGTCATTTTTCTTTTTTCAGTACTGCTAGTTGTGTACGGGACTCAATGGTTTGCAGCCAGATATTTCAACATTTCAATTGGAGGGCAATCCTATATGTTTTACATCTTGTTTAAATGTTGCAAGGATTTACTGAAACATGCTCATGACGAAATAACAATGTGAAATTAAGCAACTTACTTTACAGTGGTCGTGTTGCTGCTGTAAAGTTGGAACATCTCCACCCACAGGCATCTCCTTCTTTAATTCATCATCTTTCAAATTTAGCCATTTGATAAGTTCTTCCAGTGACGTCACTAATTTACTCCATTTCTCCGCACTTGCCTCCAAATGAGCCCTACAATAAGATTCAACACATTTTTCAGGAGCTTTGTGTGCTGCATTAAAACATAACTAGATATTAGCGATCAAATACTGCATGGTGAATAAAGTGTAATTTTCTTTATTTAAATGCATGGTGAATAAAGTGTAATTTTCTTTATTTAAATCAGGGGTCCTCAAACCTGGCCACTTTTAAGACTTGTGGACGTCAACTCCCAGAATTCCCCAGCCAGCCTGGCTGGGGAATTCTGGGAGTTGAAGTCCACAAGTCTTAAAGTGGCCAAGTTTGAGGACCCCTGATTTAAAGCAAATGACAAAACAAACGATACCTTCAGTATATTTGAAAATTATTTATAAATGAACGAATCCAATAAAAAAGAATTAATGATAACACCATGGTGCTAAGATGCATTTTAAAAATCTTATTTAATGGATTTCTAAATGTGTTAAAAAATAAAAAATAAAGGCACCAAAATCTCGTCTTACTTCTGCACTTCCTTCAAATCCAAGCTCTGGCCACCATATAAATGGATCTCACACTTCCCACACTCTCCAATTTTTTAAGGCAATTATTTTAATTTCTATTTAAGCTGTTACTTGATAGCCACATTTCCAAAAAGGCATAAGCATTGGGGGGGGAGGTAAATGTTGTCCAGCTGAACACTGTTGATACTGATTATATTTTGTATTTTGCTGAATCAATAAATCACTAGAGCATTGTGCAGTATTTCAGTTAATATGACATGCTGTTAGTGTAACTACACTTGATGTCAGATCTCTTTTATTTAGGCTCTTGTTTATTTATGGCAAACAGAGAGCACCTTAACAATTAAGAGGAAATTGTTACAATCTTCTGTAGCCATTTCCCCCCCTAGAATGATGATAAAAGTATCCCATCCCTCTCTTTCAAAACGATCTGTTCAATGATCCTGATTAATGTTGAGAGCATTACAATATTAACACCTATATGTCACTTAGGCTCCAGGGCACAGTTAAAAGTTCTCACTTTAGCTTTCTGATAAAGTTTTTAGTTTTCAATATGAAATTCCAAGCATTTTAACAATACATTTAATATCAATAAAAACAGCTTGAAGCAAACAACAACAAAAATCCCCATGCAAACCAATATAAAGGTAAAACAAATCGTAACAATACATCAAGCAGGGAGTATCCATCTAAACATTAACATACTTTTTTTCCCAATTTTTCTCTAGAGCATTTCTGTTTACCAGGATGCTTCTGAATTGCTAATTATGTTGTTATCTGCTTAGCCTCTTACCAATTCTTGTAGTAAAAGTAAGACCTGCCAAGGCTCCCTATTGGCTAATTAATCACACTCATTTATTGAGGCACCTATGTATACATGTTATTTATATACATCAAATTAATTTACATAGTTTTCTCTTTTGTTACCACGCTTCAAAAGACATCTTGATTAAAAGTATGTCATTGGATAATATGCCATCGATATATTTATAGAAAGTCGTGGCTCAAAAATTTAGATGGCATACAGCTCAAGAGAAAGTGGGTCATGCACCAAGACAGTGATCTAAAACTCAAGTTGTACAGCCAAAGAATAGTTAAAACAAAAGGAAGTTTATGGCTTTGTTTGTTCTTAAGACTTGGTCTTGTGCAACCAGAATTAACCTTCTTTCTTCTTTAGAATTAACCCCCTCTTTCTTCAGATCTCCTGCTGTTAACTCTAGCCAGGTCCTGATGTTATCTGCTTTGCCTGCTATTATTTTATGTCCTGCCCGTGTAATATTTTGCCTTATCATGTCTCTTTCCTATTCTTTACTTGGTCTTTCCAGTTTAGTCTCTCCAGTACTCCCCAGATATTTCATATATTCCGATGCCCTTTTTCTTCTTCAACTATTTGGTGCACTTGTGACATTCCACACTCATCTATTTTCCTTGCTAACTAAAGTCTGTCACCATCACTGCATGGATGAAGGGCATGATTCATTGTCATTTCTCTGGTCTTCCTATCCAGGATTTTTAGTTCTGCCTGAGTCAGCCTACTATTCCAACTGTGTATGTAATGCCTGGAATTGTCCAGGTGCTAATTCCTTAATGGTATTTTCTCCCTGAGCTGGAGTTTTAGATCTTCTTCATTCTCATGATGTCTTCATTTCTATCCTTCTTCTTGACTCCAGTGTGCTTGATGTTGTCAGCTTGAAGGATACCCGGCTATTTGTATGGTCTTCATCTGTATTCTTGATGTTATTTCCATAAGGCATTTTGATTCCTCCAGGTTTCACCATTTTTCCTGTGTTAATGGTGAGGGTGGCATGTTTGTGCAAACTCCATTGCGATATCTTGGCTGCATATACCAATAATGTTGAGCAGCAATTCTATTTCAGATGGTGTTTTTCCATGCAGATTCAGATTGTCCATATAAAGGAAATGGGATAGCCTGGCAGATGCTTTTGATGTTTGATAGCCATGGCCTGACTTATATTCAGTATTGTTGACAGAGGAATCAGTGACAATGACAAAGAGTAGTAGTGATAGTGATCCTTCTTGAAAGAGTCATCATCTCTTGATATTAACTTCTACCAGCCTATCACCATTGACTAACAATGGTGTCTTTTATTGTGCCACTGATTTTTGCACAAAGCTTCTGATGTTGCTACTGACTCTTTATCATTTCTAGGCTCTTGATTATCCAATCATGTGGCAGGGAATCGAATGACTTATAATCAATTAAAGCTACTTGCACCTTGGCCTTCATTCTTTTACAGTTTTCCAAAATCACCTTGTCAATTAGGAGTCAATCTTTTGGGGTTTTTTGCTGTTTTGGCAGTGTTGTGGGTTTTTTTGGTTTTTTGTTTTGCTCAAGTGGAAAGAGTTTGTTTTCAACTACATGCCCTTCAACTGCATCAGTTACTACTTCAGTTAACAATCTGAAAGTTGTTGTAAGCAAGTAATTGGCCTATAGTTGCTGGTGCTGACCTTTTGATTGGCTGATTCATTATTGGTAAGTTTTGCCAGATGTTAGGCTATCTTCAATTTCACTTCCTTGCAGTATATTGTTAAACTGCTTGGCAATGAGTAAGTGTAGACTAGTCAGATATTTCAACCAAAAAACACTCAGTTCATCTTCATCTGATACTGACTAAATCTTGATCTTCCTTGCATTTTCTCTACCATTTCTGCTGTTATTATAAGTTTTTTTTATTTCAGCTTCTTTTTTTATCCTTATCCACCTTCTTTATCCAAGTTGTATTCTTTTTGTATTTCTTTGGATTGTCCCATAGCTGTGCCCAGTACTGCACTGTTTCTTCTTTGTCAGGGGCTACCACAAAGAAGAGGGAGTCAAGCTATTTTCCAAAGCGCCTGAAGGCAGGACAAGAAGCAACGGGTGGAAACTAACCAAAGAGAGAAGCAACCTAGAACTAAGGAGAAACTTCCTGACAGTTAGAACAATTAACCAGTGGAACAACCTGCCTCCAGAAGCGGTGAATGCTCCAACACTGGAAGTTTTTAAGAAGAAACTGGACAGCCATTTGTCCGAAATGGTATGGGATTTCCTGCCTGAGCAGGGGGTTGGACTAGATGACCTCCAAGGTCCCTTCCAACTTTATCATTATTATTATTATTATTATTATTATTATTATTATTATTATTATTATTATTATTATTATCATTATTATTATTAAGTGTTCACTAGTTCAATTTGGTCTCTCCATCGATGCATTGGTAGAAACCTTTCTGATTTGACTGAAATTGAGGTTCTGCCTATAGAGTGCAATTCAAACTTCTTGTCTGCTGATGTTATTATATGGAATATCTATATCATACAATTATTTTTTATATTCATCTCAGCAACGAAGCAGCTGAACAGCTGAAAATTGTGATGCAAACATCAGACAAACACAAGTTCAACCATAAAACCATTAAAATGTGATTGCAATGCACCATTCATAAGAATTACCCTCATTATCTCATCTGCATATTCTGACACTGAAATTAGTGCCTGGCTGAAGTAAATGACTATAAGGCAGCAAGAACCATTCATTCTTCCAAATGATGATTAATATCCAAGAAATACACGGGCAATGGGATCATATATGGAAAAAAGGACTGAAATGTACATTGAATTATAATTTGAAAGATAATTTTTATAAGAGTATGTACTGTTGGTATTTAACATCTGATAAACTGTCAAAGAGGTATAAGGGTATGCCAAATCTATGTTGGAAAAGTAAACAATTTGAAAGTACTTTGGACAGTGAAATCAGATAAGTATTTTAACTCGGAGAATTCTTAAATTGAATGTACAATTGAAGACAGAGGTTTTTGTTTTAGGTTTGATGGATAAACAGATTGAAAAAAATAGTTGGAACTTTGTTCTTATATGCATTAACAGCAGCAAGGCTTCTCTATGTGCGGAGATGGAAGGACTCACATATAACCCACAATGAAAGAATGGTGAAATTAATGGAGTTGGCAGAGATGGCACAATTGACTGCTTGATTAAAGAAAAAACTTTGTCTACCTTGTTTTTACTTGGAACCCACTTTTGGATTTTATTTTTGTTTGAAACTGAAAGAAATAAAATTTTAATCTCAGGTTGTGATGACTAGATCTGTTTATGCTAATAGAAATACTGTTTATTATTGCTTATTCTAAGGTTATTTTTACCTGTATTGAAAAAAGTCAGAAGATACATTTTCATATAGCTTTTTTTCTCTATCTCTGCACTCTCCCTACTCCTTTATTTTTTTTTTAAAAAAATCCTTTTTCTTTGCTTTTTGGTATTTTATATTTTTATGAAATTTAATAAAGTTTTATAAAAAATAATCTCCAAGACAGACAAAGCTGTTGAATTAGTGGAATTTTGCTGGAATTTTGTAGCTCTCAGTTAATGTATTAGCATAAACCTATCCCTATTTTTCTAATTTGACAGGGAAGGATTAGAGACACCAGGCATTAGCAGTGCTTCCTTTAATTATCTCTACTATTCTTTCAAAGTAAATAAAATACAAAATTCCATTAGTTCAGATATTCACAGATCATGGGTCAGAAACTTTACATCAGGGTATATTGCTATGGGGCACTTATCAAACTCAGATAATAAAAGAGCAGATTATCTTGACATTGTATTATTTACAAAAATGTTTCTGAAAATAAAATGAAATTTAAAAAAACACATTTATTTGTTATGCTTGCTAATGTTAACTATTGGGCCTGAATGGTTTAGAGATACATGCTGTAATACGAGCTTGTAAGGCAATATCTCAAATTCAGACTCCTGCTTCCCGGTGCAACTCGTATTCCTGCCTCTAGTGAACTGTCAGATGCATCATAATCTGCAACTAATCTTTATAATCCAATCATTCATTCATAAATACTAATTGCTCCTCTTGGGCAAACTGCTTACAATTTTTAATGCTATTAAAATTAAGATCAAATCCTAATCTTGAAAAGCATGCTGATCACCAGCCATATTTTTTTAACTTGCTCTGCCTGGTTCTCCATGCAACAAGATTTAAGTTTGGATTTATTTTGTTGTTATGAGAATTGAGCTTACTGTGATGCTATGAAAATAGATAATCTTATAGTTAAACATTTCTCAGAGGAGCAGCAGGCAGAGATTATTCTTAGTTTCTAGTACTGATAACTGAAATTACTACATCATGAGACACAAGAATATCAATTGGTTTCACTGATCTGTCTCTATTTAGGGTGAGGCTAAGATGGGTTCTTGAATGTATGTTTTCTGCTTCATCATCTGCACACAGAATATGATCCCTAAATCAGGAAGTTCTTCATTTAAAAGGTCCACATATTCAGAAGACATGGTCACATATTCAATATAAATGCAAGTTTTGGATAATTCATACTACTGATTAAAGAGATAGAAAAAAAAACTCTGATCTTTGCTTCCTATTTTATGACCTTTTTTTGTGCCTTCAAGTCAGTTTTGATTCCTGATGATTGCATGGGCTAGTCCAGACATGTCAAACACAAGGCCTGGGGGCCGGATGCAGCCCGCGGAAGTAGTTTCATGTGGCCCGTGAAGCCATCCTGGAAACAGTGAGGGAATGGCCCCCACTGCCTTGGCCCTGGACCAGGCCGGCCGGGAGCCAATATACAATTTTGTGGTGGCCATCTATGCTGAAACGCATTCAGTCTTAGCTCCACAAGGCCGTCTAGAAACAGTGAGGAACCCTGCTGCATCGGCCCCGCCCCCCTGGGTGCATGCTGGGGAAGTATCACCCTT